>NC_134363.1:80739458-80874458 GCF_048569485.1 Anomaloglossus baeobatrachus | reverse complement strand
TTCTGCAAGTTACTGAATGCAACATGCGCACATAGCCTTTCAATGTTTTTGCAGGTTTTTGCTGCGTTTTTTTTTCAACATTGAAACCAAAAAGTGCAAAAACGCTACATGTGAACATAGCCTTAGGGGTGGAGGATGCATTTTTTTTTATTCTTTTTCCTTTTTTTTCCAAGTCATTATACAGGAAAGATGTTTATTAACAATTTTTCCTGTAAAATTAATTTTATCTTTGGTTTTGTATGTTTTATTGTCAGTCCATAAAAATAGCATATTAGTCTGTCAACATTGTTTTCAGCAGTGAACTGGGAGTCAGAGATGCATCCAGAGATCTTGTCCATGCTGTTGCTGTGGCGCCCCTGACCTGGTCAGGCACCACTGAGTACTGCACCCATGCTGGGGACAGTACAATACAGGTAATCCAGAAGGCTGACCGAGGTGTGACTACACAGGCGCATAGTGATCAGGTCTCACACATGTACCTTTGAGAGGACCCCTGGGGATCCCAGGAGGGGGCAAAGCCTTCACCTCCACTGGAATAGTGGAGGGGGTAAAAAGCCTCCATCTCCACTCAAGGGGTGTGGTGGAGAGCCTGGTTGCTAGGTGGCGTAGGCAAGAACAGGAGAGGAGGAGCAGTGAGCCGGCTTAGTGCAGAGTCCAGGGAGCTCGGAGAAGAGCAGACCCCTGGGGCTGTTGCAGTCTAACAGCGCCCGCGCAGTGGCTACCGACGGGGGAGAACGGTCACCTAGGAGTGCTACCCGAAATCCATCTTCAGCTAAAGAGAGAGCACGGAGTGGGAAGTAAGGAGACTGCTAGGGAGTACCAGGCCCAAACGGGCGGCAGATCCCGGAGCGGGGATAGATCCACCTTTCCCTGCTAAACCTGCCGGTGTGGGGCCCTCAAAGCCCACGCCACAACACCCAAAAGCCGCAGCCACGTAGCCACAGTTAGGGCCCATAGTTCACAGGAGGCAAGCAGCTGGAGTGATCTGGTCCAGGCGACAAGCAAACGGCAACCAAACGAGGGGAGCAGTTACTTCCCTGGGTGACCCCCATAGGGACTAAAAGTCGGGGTTACCCCAAACCACCAAGGGCTAAGGAAGGCGAGTCGGTAGTCACCATCATCAGTCAGCCTGAAGGATACCTGGTTCCAGCCTGGTTCATCCCAGCTACGCCCGGGTTACTCACCCTGCCATCAACTGTGAGTAAAACCCCTGAAAGACATCCTGCTTGTGTGGAGTTATTCTGCGCCTTGTGGTTCTACACACCTACACAGGGCCCTGGGGCTCGCCTCACTCTCAGGAGGCTATTACAACCGACTGCACCCACCATCAGCCCCAGGCATCCCTTAATCTGCAGTGGCGGTCCCCACTGACCGCAATTCTGAGAGTGGCGTCACGACAAATAGAAGATTCCCTACCTGTAACAAGATCCAGCTGAGTGGAGTCCCTGAAGGTAATGCACCGACACAACACTGGAGGGGCTTCACATCTGGCGTCACGAACAGGATAAGGACTAGACCTGTTCAGACAGGTGACCATGTGCCTGGGCGGTCCGCTTGAAAAATTGGAAGCGCCGCCATATTGCCACCATGAAAAGCGCGCCGAAAAACAACAGCAGCCCGCGCTGGGAGAAGTTACCGCCCACGAAGAGGTGTGGCTACCCAGAGATTCCCTGCAGAGTCCTGACCTCGCAAGTGAAGAGAGCGGAAGCGTTCAGAGACGTCGGGACAGAAAGGGAGCCAGAAGTCTGCTGTTAGAGGAAAAAGACGCAGAGGAAATGGCGTCTGAACACAGAGACCCAGAGCCAGGCTCCGCTGCCTGGTGGTGTAGGGAGCTTGCCGAGTTCTGCGATCAACTGGAAGCCAGGGTCGGAAGGCAGATCAGAGAGGGACGTGCGGAGTTCCTGGGAATGACCGCGGCGGTTCAGGCCTATGAAGAGAGAGCCGCGCGCCGAGTGCCAGACCGAGCGGCGACGACTCGGGCCCCGATGATGCTACCGATGGGTGAGTCCAGTGTTGCCCCTGCCAGCCCGGATGCCCCGACCCCTGCTGCCACGCCCGCGGTCCCTGAAGAGGCGCCCGGCGCGGCGACGCTGAGCCAGGCCGCAGCCACTCCAGGTGCGGCCCGCCAAGCCCAGGCCGCCGCAGCGATGCCCTGCTTGGCCCGTAAAGAACCGGCTGCCACCGCGACCCTCATCCGCGCCGCAGGTGTGACGCTGACCCAGGCCGCCGCCATGCTAGGCCCGGCCCGCCGAGACCCCACCGCAGCAGCAACGCTCGTCCGCGCCGCAAGTGAGGTGCTGAACCAGGCCGCAGCCACGCCAGGTGCGGCCCGCCAAGCCCAGATCGCTGCAGCGACGCCCAGCCCAGCCTGCAAAGATCCCATCGCGACAGCGACGCCGATCCAGGCCGCCGCAGCGATGCCCTGCCCGGCCCGCCAAGAACCGGCCACAGTAGCGATGCCCGCTAAGACGCCAGCTGCAACAGCGACGCTGATCCAGGCCGCCGCCATGTCAGGCGCGGCCCGCCAAGACAAGATTGTATCACCATTTACCCCGGCCTGCCAGGCCAGAGCAGACACCGCTCCCCAGTCCAAGGAGGTCCCTGCTAGGAAGTCTACGCTGGGGGAGGACCCCGAATACCAGAAGCTGAAGGCTGACCTAGAGGCACAGTTCCCAAAGGAGATGGTGGACCGGTATCTGCTCCCTCCACATACCCCTCAGAAGACTCTGGAGATATCCACGCCAAAAAGTCCACCGCCCGGGCCAGCTGATGAACACTCATCCCCAGCGCTGCCACCAAAGGAGTGCTCAGAAGAACTAAGGGGGAGAGGAGGCCAGGAAGCTGAGAAGCTGACCCCGGAGCCATCAGCAGTGGATTCATACCCCGAGCCAGAGATGTTGCCATACTCCCGCTGGGACGAAGAAGACCCGATACCTTCCGCTGAAGAAGATCTGCCCAAAAGCCTCACCTGGGAGCTTGTAAGCTGTACTCCGCAGAACCCAGCCCGCAAGACACGGCGCCGTGGCAGAACCCAGTCTTTCCCGGCACCGCAGTCCCCAGAGCAGAAAGATGAAATAACGGCCAGAGACTTGGAGGAGAAACGGTTCCTGAGAAGAGCCAAAGCCCAGGTCAGAGGACCCCTTTGTCGAGGAGTAGTGGAAGATTTCAGCCTAAAATCAGGATACGGCTTCATAGTAGCACCTGGTATGAAAGAAGGCATTTTTGTCAACAGAAGAGACGTTAGAGCCCATTTGCCCAGAGGACATCCTGGAAGAAACCTACGGATGGGAGACACAGTGCAATTTACAATGCATCAAGGAGAAAGAGGCTGGTATGCACTCGATGTGACACCATGTCCTAAAGAAAAAGAAACAGACACAGAGGAAGAAAGGAAAGACAGAGATAGAGAAAGAACAGACAAAGAACCCACTGATGAGACCACCACGGATGATGAAAAAGGCCGAGAAAGCAGCAGGTGCCGCAGCCCTACAGGCCCAAGCCCTGGTGAGGAGGAATCCACATAAAGTAAAGAAAGAAGCATAGAAGTTCCCAGTTTGACAAGTTTGAAGTTTTGCAACGTTGATGTTTAAGCAATGTGCCCACATAAACTAATGTGAGAAATGAACCTTAAGGCTATGAACTGGCTATAGCCACAAACTCTCGCAGTGTAAATAGTTACACCAGAGGGCACCACCACCAGAGCCAGCCTGTTTAGGGGCTTGGCTCGTCTGCAACCAGGGAGCACATCCGTATATAGGGCCTTGGCTCACCTGCAACCAGAGAGCATGCCTGTTTATGGGGCCTGGCTCTCCACCACAAAGAGGGTACCTGGTCAGCACCAACTGTGGAGGCCGCCTCTACATCCTGCCAGAAGAGGCTGAAGGCGCGGATCCACCAGGCCAGGTATGCCCTGAAAACCACCAGACCCTGGAAGCCGCCTCTACATCCTGCCAGAAGTGGCTGAAGGCGCGGCCAACGGGAGAGGCAGATTGGAGGAAAGGTCTGGGGAAGTGGATGGCCCAGACCTGGTTACAAACAGGACCGGTGACCTGCCTCCTGAAAGGGTTTTGGGTGGGTTAACGGACTTGTGGGTGGAGGGTGGTGATGTATGGTTCCTGGTGGTTTTAAAAAAAAGTTTTACCATGTTTTAATGTTTTATGCAATTTAAAATGTTGTCTTGCAGCCCGAGGACGTGCTGGTGATAACTAAGGGGGAATGTGGCGCCCCTGACCTGGTCAGGCACCACTGAGTACTGCACCCATGCTGGGGACAGTACAATACAGGTAATCCAGAAGGCTGACCGAGGTGTGACTACACAGGCGCATAGTGATCAGGTCTCACACATGTACCTTTGAGAGGACCCCTGGGGATCCCAGGAGGGGGCAAAGCCTTCACCTCCACTGGAATAGTGGAGGGGGTAAAAAGCCTCCATCTCCACTCAAGGGGTGTGGTGGAGAGCCTGGTTGCTAGGTGGCGTAGGCAAGAACAGGAGAGGAGGAGCAGTGAACCGGCTTAGTGCAGAGTCCAGGGAGCTCGGAGAAGAGCAGACCCCTGGGGCTGTTGCAGTCTAACAGCGCCCGCGCAGTGGCTACCGACGGGGGAGAACGGTCACCTAGGAGTGCTACCCGAAATCCATCTTCAGCTAAAGAGAGAGCACGGAGTGGGAAGTAAGGAGACTGCTAGGGAGTACCAGGCCCAAACGGGCGGCAGATCCCGGAGCGGGGATAGATCCACCTTTCCCTGCTAAACCTGCCGGTGTGGGGCCCTCAAAGCCCACGCCACAACACCCAAAAGCCGCAGCCACGTAGCCACAGTTAGGGCCCATAGTTCACAGGAGGCAAGCAGCTGGAGTGATCTGGTCCAGGCGACAAGCAAACGGCAACCAAACGAGGGGAGCAGTTACTTCCCTGGGTGACCCCCATAGGGACTAAAAGTCGGGGTTACCCCAAACCACCAAGGGCTAAGGAAGGCGAGTCGGTAGTCACCATCATCAGTCAGCCTGAAGGATACCTGGTTCCAGCCTGGTTCATCCCAGCTACGCCCGGGTTACTCACCCTGCCATCAACTGTGAGTAAAACCCCTGAAAGACATCCTGCTTGTGTGGAGTTATTCTGCGCCTTGTGGTTCTACACACCTACACAGGGCCCTGGGGCTCGCCTCACTCTCAGGAGGCTATTACAACCGACTGCACCCACCATCAGCCCCAGGCATCCCTTAATCTGCAGTGGCGGTCCCCACTGACCGCAATTCTGAGAGTGGCGTCACGACAAATAGAAGATTCCCTACCTGTAACAAGATCCAGCTGAGTGGAGTCCCTGAAGGTAATGCACCGACACAACACTGGAGGGGCTTCACATTGCCACTACATTTGGGTACTATTTCCATCCATTTCAGCGATTTGAGGGCCTTCCCAGCACTTCTGGAGGGGTCTTCTGGAAAATGCTCAAGTTTCCCATTGATTATCATCATACTTGAATCGAACCCATGCAAGATTATGACCTGCATGATTTGAGTACTGAGCAGTCGAGCATTTTACTACTTGCTCATCACTAGTCTCTAACCATCTGGATATGCTTGTCTGTGTCTGATGGTTCCTCACATGTATTTTTAATGCCAGAGGGAAAAGGAGTGAGATAGGGTCAATAGGGATAAGTAAAGAGTGGACTATTAGGGTATGTGCCCAGGGGAGTTTGTACCTGCGGATATATCCGTAGGTATGGCCGCAGGTTTTCCGCAACTGCTCGCTGGAATCCGCAGCTATTTTTAGCTGCGGTAGTACAGCGAAGTAGCTGCGGTAAACCTGCAGACATTCCTGCGGCTTACCTGCGCAAGTCCCGGCCTCGATTTCCATCGTGGAGAGCCAGGATTTCCGCAGGTAATTCCGCAGAAAGAATTGACATGCAATTACGTGTGGCTGCGGGACATCCACAGCATATTCCGCAGCAGCACTTATCCTCAGCATGGACACAGCACTCACCATGTCCCATAGGATAACATGGGGAGTGTCTGTGCATACTGAAGCCTGCGGATTTATCTGGAAAATCCAGAAAATCTGCGGATTTTCCACAGATAAATCCACAGTTTAATCTCCCGTGGGCACATAGCCTGTTCTGTTTGGCTTCTTTTTTCTACCTCCTATGTTCTGTAGTGCTTGCATCTGATTGTAAGGCTATGTGTGCACGTGTGCTTTTTTTCTTGCTTTTTGGCTGTGTTTTAAACTCCACTGTGTCAGGCCATGTGCGCACGCTGCACATTTACCCCGGATTTTACCGTGGATTTGCCACAGATTTGCTGCAGAAAATGTTTCTAACATTTCTGCAGTCATTCCCCAGCAAAACCTATGGGTATAAAAAAATGCTGTGCGCATTACTGCATTTATTTTTTATCTGCGGATTTTCCTCTGCGGCATTAATGAGCATGTCACTTCTTTTCTGCAGGTAACTGCGTTTTTTGCCATATATAGTGGTAAAAAACCACAGGTACCCACCTGGAAAAATCGTGGCAAAACAATGGCAATACCACGGCAAAACCACGGCAAACTACGGCAATACCGTGGGTGCGTTATTACCGCATTTTTTGCCGCTGGTGTGATATTCTGCCACAGGGTGCGGATTTTTCTTAAGAAAAATCCATTTTCTAGTGCGCACACAGCCTCAATGTCAAAATGCATGCATTTTGCTTCCCCAGAAAAGTCTATGATAAATCAGAAATTCCATGCGCACGTTGCTTTTTTTAGGCAGCGTTTGACAAATATTTGTCAAAATCGTTGCCTAAAAAAAGCATGTCACTTATTCATTGTGTTTTGGTTGCATTTTCCACCCATTGACTACGCAATCTCAAAATGCATAAAAACGCTGGTTGTTCGTCGTTCCTGCGGCATCACATATCGCTATGTGTGACACCGCAGGAACGACAAACATCCCCTTACCTGCGTCCACTGGCAATGAGGAAGGAAGGAGGTGGGCGGGATATTCCGCCTGCTCATCTCCTCCACTCCGCTTCTATTGGACAGCTGCCGTTTGACGTCGCTGTGACGCTGCACAAACCGCCCCCTTAGAAAAGAGGCGGTTCGCCAGCCACAGCGACGTCGCAGGGAAGGTAAATCCGTGTGACGGGTGTAAGCGATGTTCTGCGCCACGGGCAGCGATTTGACCGTGACACACAACCGACGGGGGCGGGTACGCTCGCTAGCGATATCGATAGCGATATCGAAGCGTGTAAAATTCCCTTTAGTGTGTGAACTGCATTCCTGCACCCAGACAGTGATATTGCAGAGTATAGGTATAAGCTTTCCTCTATTTATTAGTAGACAAACTTCTAACTGCCTGTCCTTCTTAAAGAAAAGCCATTACACATTTTTTAAAAATGTTTTGAATTTATGGTAAAAGTTTTATAAGTTTGAAAATGTAATGAGTGTAATTTTTTTTTTTTTTTTTCCTTTTTAACTCACTGGTGGCTGGTATTTTTATTTTCTGGTGTGTGTCAGAGCATATAACTTATTCATCGCAAGTACAGCAACCCCAAATCATAGGTTGTGCAGTTTGTGTCCTATTGTAAGAGTGTGACCAGCACTCAACCGCTCACATGTGTAATACCCCTGTGTAATACTGCCAGCTGCCACTAGAGGTCATGGGTCCCGGGTCCCTCAGAGAGAAGGGATGGACTGGGAGATGGCTGGGCAGCAGGGAGTTAATTGTGAGGATGGCTAATCAGCACAGGAGGAGATATAGGAGAGGGAGCTTCCTTGTTCAGGAGATAGGGAGACATTGTGTTAGTGAGCAGAACCAAGAAAAGAGTCCTGAAGGGAAAGAAGAAGCAGAGTGGAGCATAAAGGGTGGAGGTGGTAGTGAGAAAGTGGAGACGTGTCACCAAAGAAAAGGAAGGCCAGACTTTTGCAACGTCCCTGACCTCTACTAAAGGAGCAGAGACAAGACAGCAAGCAGAAAGAGAAGGAAGCAGTAAAAAACAAAGATATCTAGAGGGGACTCATCTACAGTGAACAAAAGTCCAGTTTGTTATGAAGACTTAAAGAAGTTGGGACACCCCTACCTTAGGCATTATCTGCCGGTACCTGTGGGAAAGCAGTTGCGGCACTGGGCATCAAAAAAGTCTAACCGTCCGTGATCCGAGCTGTGTGATCTACCACCATGCTGCGGGAGTGAGCCCAAAGAGGGAGGATGAGTCACCTCATTACAGCCATCTCTGTAGAGCCAGGTCAGATACAAAAGATGATGAGCATGAAAGATGGCGATGCTGATGTTGATGACTCTGTAATGGAGAAATGGAAAATATATGTTAAGAAATTATTCAGTAAAATTGTTCAAGTGTTACCCAGTAGACATCTGCTTACTGATCGCATAGGGCATGAGGCCCATGGAAGTGTACATAAAAGTGCAGCAGTCAGCAGGTACTGTGGAGCCCCTGAGGCTTCAGTCGCCACAGGGTACTGCACCTCACCAGAGGTGCAGTATTCATCCCGGGTAAGGAGGAGGTTATTGCCGGTAAACCACCACAATCCACCAAAACACAGTTAGTTTCCCACTCACCGGGCCTGGGTTAGTGTAGGTTCATTTAGGATGGTCACCACAATGTATGGGGCCTCCCACCCACTAATCCAGCAACCCAGGGGGTGGAGCGACTGTTCGGGGGAGCAAGGCGACACACACACACCCTCAAACAGAACAGTGACAATCGGGAAACAAGTGATATCTAGGAGTACACTGTCACTGAGGGGAGAGCTGCGCCATAGCTCCCTCAAGACTGAGCGCACACAGAACAGGGTGCAGAGCCCTAGGCTGGTGGGCACTGCAAGTCCCGCCAGCAGAATCCGCCGGGTAGAGGATTTCAAGTCTTCTGGCCCACACACACTGCTTGAGACAAAACAGCATATAGAGCCAGGAGTCGTAACCAAAGGGTGGCACCAGTAACGAACTCGTGCTGCCTGCTATACGGGATGGGAATAAAACCATGACCTTCGCCCATGACTGCCCCTCTCCGGCACTTTACACTATCATCTATGTTGAGACTGCATCAGCAGTAAACTTGGCATGCCCAACCAGAAAAACAGAAGTGCCTGGAAAAGGAGGACAATATGGCACATTTCTTGTCTCAGTTTCAGTAAGATTTTACTATCTGTGATAGTTATACCTTTAGTTTGTTTAAGTGTTCTGTAAAGAATTGTCTACCTGATCACAAAAACTAAGTGGGATCATTTTTGGACTGTTTTTATTTTTTATTTAAAAAAGAAAGCCTGCCAGTGTGAAATGTTTTTTTGGATACATTTCACTGACATTCTTGAGATAATGGTTGTGTTTACATTACAGGTATTGAACAGGAGTACATACAGTCTTAAGGCCACTTCACACATAACGAGATCGCTAACGACATCGTTGCTACATCAGTTTTTGTGACGAAACAACGACTTCACCAGCGATCTCATTATGCTTGACACGTACCAACGATCCGCCCCCTGCTGTGAGATCGTTGGTCATTGCTGAATGTCCTGGGCCATTTTTGGCTTGTTGGAGTCCTGCTGGGCAGGATGGATCTGTATGTTTGACACCTACCAACGATCTCGTTAACAACCTAGATAAGAACTTAAAGTGTGACACGTAGGCGTGTAGTTGCGGCAATTTTTCCGCGCCCCCTCTGCACCGATTGGTTGGCGCTGAGAATAGTACTGCGTTCTGATTGGGTATTGCTTCATGCTTTGTTCCTTTTTGAGCCTTGCTTTGAGGATAGAACCTGCGACTACACCTGGATTCATTCGTACTTTGTTCCCGATTGCTTGCTTGCTTTTCGGACCGAAGCTGAAGTCGCAGGTTCTATCCTCAAAGCATGGCTCAAAAAGGGACAAAGGATGAAGCGATACAAAGTTGCCTTCTAGGCCGGCCACCTAATCAGAACGCAGTATTGGCCACCAATCGGAGCGGAGGGGTGTGTAAAAAGTGACGCATATGCACGCCTACGTGGCTTACAGCGTCAAACACTACGCCCCTATTTGAGGTCAGAATCGTTACATAGCTGCTGTGTGATAAGGTCCCAATGACCAACGAGATCGTTATACAGGTCGCTGCATCGTTACTAAAGTCGTTGGGAAAATGACTGCGTGACATCTCACCAACGATCTCACCAACGATTTAACAACGATCCGGAAACTGTGATGTAGTAACTATCTCGGTAACAATCTCGTTATGTGTGACTGAACCTTTAGGAAACCTCAGAGTGTCATACACAACTTTTCAGGGTAATTAGAATACTATTTGTGCACTTTCATTACAGATTTCTTTTCCTATTTCTACAGATGAGCTTTGACATTTTCTCACTTAACAAGTCTATCACAAAAATGCTGCTGCATATCCTGCATCTTCTTTTATAGAAGCTATGAAATCTCCTACTGATAGACTTTTCAATATTTTGTGATGTGACAGCTTCAAGGTATTATTTATGTGGACGCCCACCCAGCTGCATCCAAGATCATGTGATTCTCTTCTAGCTAATAAATTAACCTATAGTATGAAAAATAATCATTTTAGGCAATTTGGGCTGGGTTCAGAAAATTCATAAAAAATTCTACATGAATTTATTTCACGTTAATTCGATTTCCACATCTCTATTAATAGCTATTCTGAATACCTTTGGCACTGCTGGTACTGTGCAGTCTGTTCTGTTTAATTTCTGTTTCTGGATTTTTTGCTTGTATGGCTACCATAGTCATTTCACTCGGTTGTAATTTAACCTTCTTAGTCCGTGTTTATAAAGAACCATCTCTTTATTGTGCCCTTCCTAAAATATTTAGAATATGGTACAATTTTAACTTCACTCATAGAACTATGCTCTTTATAATTTAAAAGTTGGAATAATTTAACTTTAATATTTGGGTTTGGTTCAACTTTCATGGGACTGAAATCCTAAAGTCGGTTGAATAGCATGATTCTAACTAAATTTGTGGGAAATAGGTCTCTAAAGTTGAAATTGTGGAAGCTGGATCCTTGTTTACATCCCCACACCTTCTTCCGGGATTTAGTTGAGACCCATTAGCTCAATGTATTATCTATTGCACACTCTTCAACATTGAAATAACACAACCAGGAAGAAAACTCATGGAATTCTGAAAATAACAGGATCAATGATATCAATGATGTGCAAATGATGAAATATTGGACCATCTCAATTTATTTATTTATTACCAAGTGTAAGTTACATTCACAGAAATAAATGCACTTTCACGTGCTGGTATGCTATCAAAGAAGTTATTAATGTGTGTCTGAGGAATGTTCTGCCATGCTGAATGCACCTGGGTACACAAATCAAGATTAACTTTAGACCACACTTGCTGATCAAAGTAGCACGAGCTCCAGCTACATACAGCCTGACGTTGTGTTTAAAAACAGCTTACTGAGTAGGGGATGGTGGGATATAACGTGACCCGGCCAAAGTGGAAGCAATAACTCTATGGCCCCCGGCCCTGAAACCAAAAGCATTCTTGGGTACTATAGGGTATTACTGAAAATTTGTCCTGGGCTACAGCATCATCGCCAAGCCCCTGACTGACCTGATGACAAAGAATTGGGCCGACCTATGAACAGTGTACCTCAAGCAAGCCCTGACTGGAGACTAGAGATGAGCCACCCCTTTAATGTTCGAGTTCGGTTAGGTTCGTCGAACGGCGGGTGTGTTCGGCGAATATTCGACAAAAACCTTTGAACCCCATTGAAAACAAATGGCAGGCAAACACAAACACATATAAACACATAGAAAACACCTTCTAAGGTGTCCAAAAGGTGACAAACAATTCACAAGACACCACAAACACATGGAAAAGTGAGAAGTACATATACTCATGCGAAAAGAAAAGAGCTGGACGAGCAAAAGGAGGAGGAGACAGATATAGGCATGTCATGCCCTTCTAAAATCATGTAAAACACAGCAAGTGGACTCCAACCAGAGTCTCCATTTTTTCCAAAAATTGGGCCACAGACACCACTTAAGGGTGGCATCACACGCTACGATATATCGGGCGATATATCCTCGGGGTCACGGATTCAGTGACGCACATCCGGCATCGTTAGAGATATCGTAGCATGTGACAGCTACGAACGACTGTGAACGAGCAAAAATACTCACCTTATCGTTGCTCGTTGACACGTCGTTCATTTTCATAATGTTGTTCCTTCTTCTGTGCGCCGGTTGTTCGTCATTCCCGAGGCAGCACACATCGCTCCGTGTGACACCTCGGGAACGACAAACACAGCTTACCTGCGTCCCACCAGCAATGTGGAAGGAAGGAGGTGGGAGGGATGTTACGTCCCTCTCATCTCTGCCCCTCCGCTTCTATTGGGCGGCCACTGTGTGACGTCGCTGTGACGCCAAACATCCCTCCCCCTTCGGGAAGGGGATGTTCGCCGCCCACTACGAGGTCATTTGGGAGGTAAGTACGTGTGATGGGGGTAAACGACTTTGTGCGACACGGGCAATGAATTTCCCGTGACGCATAAACGACGGGGGCAGGTGCGATCACTCATGCGATCGCACGATATATCGTCTTGTGTAACGCCGCCCTTCGTGGCATCAATTGTCTCCTAGTTGCAAACTTGACATGTTAATGTGCATGAAGCACAATCAAAATCCACAAGCCTTTTCTACCCCTGTGTCATCCTGGGGAGAGTAAAGGCTTGTGGATCCATGACTTCTTCATCTTGGAACATTTAAAAAAAAAAGCAAAAAGGGGACTCCAACTAGAGTCTCCCTTTTTTCCAAAAATTGGGCCACAGACACCACTTAAGTGGCATCAATTGTCTTCCAGTTGCAAACTTGACATGTTGATTTGCATGAAGCACATTCAAAAATCCACAAGCCTTTAGTCTCCCCAGGATGACACACAGGGCTAGAAAAGTCCTTGCGGATCCATGACTTGTTCATCTTGATGAACGTTAGTCTGTCCACATTGTCACTGGACAGATACGTGCACTTATCTGTTAGCACACACACAGCAGCACTGAAGACACGTTCCGAGAGAACGCTGGCTGCGGGATGCAACAAGATCTCAAAGGCGTAAGTAGCGAGCTCAGGTCATTTTTCCAGATCAGAAGCCCAAAATTAGCAAAGCTCCAGTTGCAGAGTCATGGCAAAGATTGCATAACAGCTTCTGCTAATACTCCTGCATACGTGTGTCCATTTCTATGGCAGGAATTATTTCGGCAAATTTTGACTTGTACCGGGGATCTAATAGTGTGACAACCCAGTAGTCAGCATTACTTCTAATTCTGACAATCCGAGGGTCATGTTGTAGGTAGTGCAGCAAGAAGGCGCTCATGTGTCTTGCGCATCCAGGAGAACCAAGTCATTGCTGTGTTTGTGGCGGCGAGGTGAGAATCATGCTTCCTTCCTCTGACCTCCCACCCCCAACCTCGAACAACAGAAATGTGATCAAGGTCTCCCTCATCTGCTGAGTCTTCCATGCCCATCGCCAGGTCGTCCTCCATTTCTTCCTGGGCTCCTGCACTTTCCTCAACAGTTTGGCTGCTACCATGTGCCCTTGTTAATCGCTCTCCCCCACCGTCCCATGCCTGCCGCCCTGGTGATGCTGACCATCTGGACCTTGTAGATCTTGGTATCTGTTCAGCATATGAATCCTCCTGTACTTCCTCCCCTTCCTCTTGTCCCACCCCCTAACTCCGAATAGTGTTTAGCATGTGCTCCAGCATGTAAATGACTGGAATTGTCATGCCGATAATGGCCTTGTCAGCGCTAAACATCTTCGTCGCCATGTCGAAACTGTGCAGAAGGGTGCATAGGTCCTTGATCTGAGACCACTCCAGCAGCGTGATCTTCCCCACCTCTGGATCTTGTTGGCCCAGGATATACGTCATAACGTATTGCACCAGGGCTCAGCGGTGCTGCCACAGTTGCTGCAACATGTGGAGAGTCAAATTCCAGCGTGTCGACATCGCATTTCAGGCGGTGAACCGGCAGGACGAAAGACTTCTGGAGCGATGCAAGTCATTCAGCTGAGGCGTGTGAACGCCAGAAGTGAGCATATAGTGACCGTGCCCTGTGCAGAAGCCCATCTAGGCCGGGATAGTGGGTTAAAAATTGCTGGACAACAAGGTTCAACGCGTGAGCCATACAAGGCACGTGTGTCAAATTGCCTTGGTGAAGGGCCGCACCCAGGTTTGCAGCATTGTCGCACACAGGCTTTCCTGGCTGCAGGTTGAGTTGTGACAACAATTGACGAAACTCTGTCTCCAGAGCTGACCACAACTGGTCAGCTGTGTGACTCACATTTCCCAGACATTTCAACTTAAAGATCGCCTTATGCCGTTGAGCTCTGCTGCTTGCATAGTAAGGAGATGTGCGGGATTCCTTGCGCGCAGTTACAACGTGGGTGGCCTGACCAGACAGGCATTAGGCGTAGGTGGTCGACCCAGACGAGATGGAAGAGGCAGAAGCAGTTGAGGAACTTCTACATGCAGAGGATTGACGCACAACTCGTGGGAACGGCAAGACTTGTACAGCAGACCCTTCTCCATATCTCACCATAGTTACCCAGTGCCCAGTCAGCGACATGTAATGTCCCTGTCCATGCCTACTGGTCCAAGTATCTGTGGTGAAATGCACCCTGTCACACACAGAGTTTCTCATGGAAGCGGTGATGTTGCATGCGACATGCTGGTGTAGCGCAGGCACACCTTTCTTGGAGAAGTAGTGGCGACTGGGCATCTGGTACTGGGGCACTGCGACGGACATAAGGTCTCGAAAATCCTCTGTGTCCACCACACGGAAAGGCAGCATTTCTATAGCCAACAGCTTGCAGATTGTGAAAGTCAATCTCTTAGCTTTGTCTTGGCTAGGAGGAAATGGTATTTTACTTGTCCACATCTGAGGGACCGAGGGCTGGCTGCTGTGCTGAGACGGCGTTGAGTAAGGTGTCCCTGGAAAACTGCTGGTCTGTGAGGGAAGTGCAGGAGGAGACATAATGTTGCCATCATCCAAAGGTGGTGCTCTCGATGTCTGAGAGAGCTCAACACCAGCAGCTGTTTCCACTTCCAAAACAACTGATGACTTGCCAATCACACTGCCTGTTGTGGTTAAAGAGGTGGCAGGTCTGCGTCCAAAAGCATGTGTGACTGCTGTCCCCACAGTCATAGAGGATGAAGAGCACACAGATGCACTTGAAGGGGCATATGGTGGTTGGCCCGCTCCAGTAGGCCGCATTGTAGCACAGTGAGCTTCCCACTGCGACTTATGCTTCATATCCATGTGACGGTTCATGGACGAAGTAGTCAAACTATTGAGGTTTTGGCTTCTATTTAGAGATTGGCGACAAATCTTACAAATACCATGAGTTGGGAGATCCTTTGCGATGTCAAAAAAGGACCAGGCAAGGCTTAGAGCCCATGCGACCTGCAGAGCCACCCCAACTTGTGCTCACAGGCAGAGTTGTGGCTGAGGATGCAGTTGTTGACGCGCTTCCAGTACTCCGTCTGTGTCCAGGAAGGCGCAAGCTAACCTCGTCGTCAGTCGAATCCTCCTCCACTGCCTCTGCTGACCTCATCGAGTACCTTACTGTGGGTTGACAGTAAGTGGGATCTACAACCTCATCATCACCCTGTGTGTTTGCACTCCCCTCGTCCTCAGAGCCAACCTCTTCGTGCCCTGACCGAATAGTTAAGTTGTCATTCCAATCAGGTATCTGAGTCTCATCGTCATCAGCATGTTCCTCATTGTCGCCACCAAGAGGAGTTAGTTTGTGAATGAGGGTCTACATTATGCTCAGAACCTTCTTCATCTGGGCCTGACTGTGACTCACAAAGCTTCTCGGCATCACTGCAGATCATTTCCTTGTCTGGACTCACTGTAGCTTTGGAGCAGACCTCTGATTCCCAGGCTATAGTGTGACTGAACAGCTCTGCAGACTCAACAATCTCTGTTACCCCATACTCTGCAGGATGGGTGGAGACTTGAGAGCTGGTAGAAAGCAAGTGCGATTGTGGTGTCAACTCAAAGGACTGGAATCTTTGGGATGTTGAAGTAGAGGTGGACGAGAGGCCACTTTATGGAGTACTTGAGATCCATTCAAGCATCTGCTGTTTTTGTGCCTCATCTACCTGTGGTAGCAATGGTCGTTTCCGTAACAAAGGGATCATATCAGAATATCCACGGAAAGTAGTAGACATCTTACTTTTGCTGGAAGATGGCCTTTCTTCAGCAGATGTTACTGTTGCTTTACCACCTACCCCACGGACACAAACATTTTTTCCCTTTCCAACACGCCTGTTCCCCTTTCCACCAGCATCTGTCCTTTTGCCACTCATTTTGTTTGTGAACAAATTGGACACTGTTTGTTGCACTTAAAATTGCATAGCAGAAATGGAGAGGTGGTGTAGAATGCAGAGGTGGTGTAGCTTTGTTGTCAGCAGAGGAACCCTCACTTACTTTCCCAGACAATGAAACTATGCCCCAAGGAACTGCCTGCACTTTTTGCACTTAAAATGGCGTAGTAAAAATGGAGAGGTGGTGTGCAACGCAGAGGGTGGTTTAGCTTTCTTGTCAGCAGAGGAACCCTCACTGACTAACTATCCCAGTCAATGAAACTATGCCACTAAAACTGCCTGCACTTTTTGCACTTAAAATGGCGTAGCAAAACAGAGAGGTGGTGTACAATGCAGAGGTGGTCTAGCTTTCTTGTCAGCAGAGGAGCCTTCACTTACTATCCCAGACAATGAAACTATGCCCCAAGGAACTGCCTGAGCTGGTTTAGGCAGATGCTGTCATAAACCCTTGCACAGCGCTGACACAGACCTGCCTAGCAAAAATGGCTATGAACTGCTGTAATGTAGCCCTGAAAAGGGCTGCAATTACAGGTAGTCCCTAATCCCTAAACCGATGTGTAGATTGCACTGTATAAGTGTATAGCGCACACAGCAGTAGCGGGAGCGGTGACTGTCACACACCCGCAGGAGAGAGATAATGGTGGCGATGGGAAAAATGGGCAAAGACATGTGACATGCACAGCCAATGACACATGCCCTTCCTTGTTTGGCAAAAATCCACTTTGCTGTGTGTGTGTGTCTGATTGGCTGACAGCCTGGCCCAACCCACTGTACGCGCAGTTAGGAAAAAAAAACTTGCAATCGACATTCTTTCAGCACTCAGCAGCACTGATCTAAACCCCATCCCACCCACACATTATAAGCTGAATTTTAATAATATCATTAGTAACAGTGACTGACAGTATTACAGTGAAAAGCCAGCTAGTAACTAGCTACGCTTTTGGTGACCGAACCGTTATCGAACGGTAACTCGAACGTCCGAACTTGAAGCAAATTGACTCGAACACCGCCAAAAATCACTCGAATTTGAAATTGGCGAACGGTTCGAATCGAACATCACTCATCTCTACTGGAGACCTTATGCTGACTGCAGCCAATTATACCAAGATAATCCTGGTGCAGACTGATGCATCAAACATTAGACTGGGTGCAGTCCATAGTCAGGTAGATAGCACAGGGTTGGAACACCCACCAAGTGGCATATCTTTCCAGTAAACTGGTAGACTGAGAGATAGCGTATACCACCATAGAAAAGTATCCATCATTTGGAGTAGCATAGGCTGTGACTACACTCCCTGACAGAAGTTCAGAAAGAAATTACTCTTTTGAAAGCTGAAACCCTCCCAAATTTGGTTTAGGTTATGAAAATAAATTTGCTGCAAAGCTGAAATATTGATCATTTAATGAACACAGAAAGGTCAGATTTTGGCAAGACAAAAGTTTTGTCGCCTGTCATATAATGCACCCAATCCTAGTTTACATCCTCACCTGTGCTCACTAAATGATTAATTAATTAGTGGGTGTGTATAAAAAGAAACTCAGCACCCCAGACCTTCACTTGAACTGCAACTTGACCTCTGACAACATGCCAAAAATCCACCCTGCGACCAGAGCCTTCATTATCAAGAGGCTGAAGACCAGATCCACTGCAGAGGTGGCTGTCACCTTTAATCAAGTACAAATAATTAAAAAAAAGATTTAAAGAGACTGGAGATGTTTTTGACAATCCCAGGTCCGGCAGACCCCGCAAGAAAACTGCTCAGGAGGAACGTTTGTTGATTAGAAAATCCAAAGCCAGCCCCTCTTCTACTGCAGCAGAGCTCCAACAGGCTTGGTCACTTCAAGTCCCTGTGTCAACTAGAACAGTTTGTAGGATTCTGTCTCAAAATGGCCTCCATGGTCTAATCAGTGCCCAGAAGCCAGCACTAAACAAAAGACAATTAAAAAACCATATGGCATATGCCAAGTCCCAGAGCCTGCTATACAGATGGATGCTGGAAAAGTAGCAGAAGGTGGATTTCTCTGATTAATCTTCAGTTGAATTACACCACATCTGCCGCAAATACTGCAGGAGACCTACTGGAGCCCATATGGATCCAAAATATACCCAGAAAACAGTTAAGTTTGGTGGTGGAAAGATCATGGTCTGGAGTTACATTCAGTATGGGGGTGTGCGAAACATTTGCAAGGTGGAAGACAATATCAATAGCCTAAAATATCAAGACGTATTAGCTACCTCTTACATTCCCAATCATAAAAGGGGTCAAATTCTGCAGCAGGATGGTGCTCCATCTCATACATCCATCTCTACAACAAAGTTACTCCTGGCAAAGAAGATCAAGGTGCTCAAGAACTGGCCAGCCCAGTCACCAGACATGAACAGCATTGAGCATGTTTGGGGTAGGATGAAAGAGAAAGCTTGGAACACAAAACCAAAGAATCTAGATGAACTCTGGGAGGCATGTAAGACTGCATTCTTTGCGATTCCTGATGACTTCATCAATAAATTGTATGAATCATTGTTGAACCGCATGGATGCAGTCCTTTAAGCTCATGGAAGTCACACAAAATATTAAATATGGCTCTAATAGCACCACAACTTCATTCACCAATGTGTTATGCAACATATCTTTGTATTAGAAGTTAATTTATTTGAATTTCACATTACTTTCTGTGGGTGACAAAACTTTTGTCTTGCTAAATTCTGACCTTCCTGTGTTCATTAAATATTTCAGCTTTGCAGCAACTTTATTTTCATAACCTAAACAAAATTTGGGAGGGTTTCAGCTTTCAAAAGAGTAATTTATAAAACCGATGAATTTAAAGTCAGGTTATAAGCTTTTATTTACATAACATGGGTAAGTGACAGAACTTCTGTCAGGGAGTGTACATGTGGCGCCCTGGACAAGCCAGGTCGTCACAGAACAACACCAACACACCCCACACTCCCGGTCAGGCACACCAAAGTCAAACAAAATCCTTGTTGCCTTCCTCCAAGGGCTGATGTTCACACCAGGGGGTGGGCCAGGCGGTTGATCCCGCCCACCGAGGAGTTCACAGTCCTGGAGGCAGGAAAAGGAAGGAGTGGAGTTTTAGAGTTTGAAGTGGAAGCAGTGAAGTGGTAGAGGAGCAGACAGAAAGTGGTCCGGGTGTGTGGCCCGGACGGAACAGCAAGGTTGGCAGACGGTGGTGACCGTCTGCAGGAGAGGCCTATTGGAGCTAGCCGTAAGGACCGTGGATGGGCGGTGGCCCGGTGGTACCGGACCGGTACGCAAGGAGAAGCCAGCACCATCCGGCAGGGGCTTACGGACCCTGACAAGGCTAGGAGTCGCCGTGCAATTTGTCAAATCCGTTAGCGAAGGGAACCTCCTGGGTTTCCCAGCAGCCAAGTCCCGACAGAAGGCAACAGTCCAACTGAGAGAGGGAAACACAGTCACCACCAAGGCTAAAGTTCCCAGGGCCAGAGCCTGCGGGCAAAAGGGGCTCCTTCAGCGCATATCCAAGCTGGGGAGCGGGTTACCGGTGGGAACCCATTGGAACCGTACACACTACACAGGTGCAGGGAAAGGCAGTCACCATCAACCTGCCGGGAGGAGAAACACCGCAGCCATCTGTGGGACCCGTCCATCCAGCCGTTTGTTTTACCGGAGACTCTGTGTTCATCATTGGCTGAGTGAGCACCACCGTGCCGTGCGGCACAGCGCTGCCCCCGCGACCCTGCACCTCACCAGGCCCTGTAACTCACCTGCCATCCATCCCTACCCCCTCACCGGGCCCCGGGACCACCAACCCCCTACCCACAGAGAGGAGAACTAACATCCAGGCTGCTCCCTGTCATCGCTCCCGGGATCCCCGTCCAGAGCAGCGGTGGTGTCACCAATCTCACCACAACCGTGGGTGGCGTCACGGACAATATCCCTAAACTACAAACATTCCCCCTTTTCACTCACGGGTGAGGAACGCCGCTCGAGTCCCCAAGATCCGGCCCACCGCTCGAGCCACCACCGATCAGCAGCCGCAGCAGCGGCCGGACCCGAGCAGTGGGAGAGCGCAGTGTCCCCTCCTCCGCCCGCAACAACTTGGCGTCACGAACAGGATCTTACCGCTCTGCCGTCTGGTAGAGGTGCGCCTTGTGACCACCGGAGGTGTCCGGCCGAAAAATTTACGACGCTGCCATCTTGGTCGCGAAAAATTCCCGCTCGAGCGTCTCCTCGAGCAGAGGAGGTGCGAAAGCCAAAACCCCGCCCCCGTAGAGGAGGAGCTGGAAAGAGACTAAGGGGGACTGATGGCGTCTGGCCGCATGTAGCTCGCGGCTATACGAGCAGGGACGCCGGGACCCCGCGATCCGCTGAGCCCTACAAAGGATGTCTGCCCCACCCAGCTATGCGGAGGCTACCGAGCCGGTGCCTGGAACAGCGGCGTGGCTGAAGGCCCGAACGGCAGGGATCTGCCGACACTACCGAAGTCCGATATGCATACTGATGGAACAGTGGACCGCGGAGGTGGAGGGGGTAGCTGCAGTCGCCCGGGTGTATGGAATGGAAGCAATGATGGAGGAGCTGGTGAGTGACCCACGCCCCTGTGTCCCCGAGGGACTGGCCATTGCGGCTGAGGGACCCGGTCTACCCCTGGCCCCCATGCCGCCTCCGTCTTCCTTGCTCGTGCACCGTGCTGCGTCTGGTCCATCTGGCGTACACCCATTCGTGGCAGTGGCTGAGAGAGTGGCGAGCCCAGAGGCTGCGGCAGCTGGCGGCGACCCGCCTGGCGCAGGGACAGATGATAGCGACTCCGGACCGGACACGGAGCCTGTTTCCGAGGAAGACGAAGGGGTCGTTGCCCTGTGTGACATGGAGGCCACTTACATCCCCCGGAGCAGAAATAATGGGTACCGTGCGGCCCTCCCCCATCGCGCCTGCTATGCACTGGCGGGGCTGATTCCCATGTTCCTCCACCCGGGGCCGGCTGAGGATGATGAAAGCGAGCAGTGAAGCCGGCGGTCCTTCGCCTAAAAGTTGTCCCCGTTGGGACCACCAAAGTACCGTTTTTGAAAGTTTTAACAGATGATAAGAATGATCAACCAAAGTTCACCTGATTGACAAACCTTGATTGGAACCGGTCGTTGCCGGCAACTGAACCCCGTTGGGACCCCCTTTACAATTATGCGTAGAAACTACTACGGACAAGCCCGAGAACTGGCAGGGCAACCACGAACTTGTGGTCTGTAAATAGAAATGATTTATGGCTAAACCGTTACCGCCTCCAGAGAGGTTGATTTGGAGGATGGGCCTGGAGGGAAGTGATGGCCCAGGCCCACTACTACCGCAACTGGTGGCGATCCTCCGGGGGTTTCAGGAGTTCCCCATGGATGTGGGTCCCCTGAAAGTGACAGAACCCGCTCGGGTAACTTGTGCTGGACTGGGGTCAAGGGGTGCTGCCCATTTGCTTAGGGGCAGCATCAGGGCCAGGTTGCTTGGGTGGGAGAGAGCGGAAGCCGTTACCATTAGCAACGTTTAAGAATGTGCCTCCCGATGTGGGAAGATTGCAAAATGTTTTTATATGTTTTACCGTTTATCTTTTTCTCTTTTTCAGTTGTGAAAATAAAACCGGTGATGGACGGGCAGCCCGCGGACGGTCTGCATTTTACTAAGGGGGAATGTGGCGCCCTGGACAAGCCAGGTCCTCACATAACAGCACCAACACACCCCACACTCCCGGTCAGGCACACCAAAGTCAAACAAAATCCTTGTTGCCTTCCTCCAGGGGCTGATGTTCACACCAGGGGGTGGGCCAGGCGGTTGGTCCCGCCCACCGAGGAGTTCACAGTCCTGGAGGCGGGAAAAGGAAGGAGTGAAGTTTTAGAGTTGGAAGTGGAAGGAGTGAAGTGGTAGAGGAGCAGACAGAAAGTGGTCCGGGTGTGTGGCCCGGACGGAACAGCAAGGTTGGCAGACGGTGGTGACCATCTGCAGGAGAGGCCTATTGGAGCTAGCCATAAGGACCATGGACGGGCGGTGGCCCGGCGGTACCGGACCGGTACGCAAAGAGAAGCCAGCACCATCCGGCAGGGGCTTACGGACCCCGACAAGGCTAGGAGTCGCCGTGCAATTTGTCAAATCCATTAGCGAAGGGAACCTCCTGGGTTTCCCAGCAGCCAAGTCCCGACAGAAGGCAACAGTCCAACCGAGAGAGGGAAACACAGTCACCGCCAAGGCTAAAGTTCCCAGGGCCAGAGCCTGCGGGCAAAAGGGGCTCCTTCAGCGCATATCCAAGCTGGGGAGCGGGTTACCGGTGGGAACCCATTGGAAACGTACACACTACACAGGTGCAGGGAAAGGCAGTCACCATCAACCTGCTGGGCGGAGAAACACTGCAGCCGTCTGTGGGACCCGTCCATCCAGCCGTTTGTTTTACCGGAGACTCTGTGTTCATCATTGGCTGAGTGAGTACCACCGTGCCGTGCGGCACAGTGCTGCCCCCGCGACCCTGCACCTCACCAGGCCCTGTAACCCGCCTGCCATCCATCCCTACCTCCTCACCGGGCCCCGGGACCACCAACCCCCTACCCACGGAGAGGAGAACTAACATCCAGGCTGCTCCCTGTCATCGCTCCCGGGATCCCCGTCCAGATCAGCGGTGGTGTCACCAATCTCACCTCAACCGTGGGTGGCGTCACGGACAATATCCCTAAACTACAAACATTCCCCCTTTTCACTCACGGGCGAGGAACGCCGCTCGAGTCCCCGGGATCCGGCCCACCGCTCGAGCCACCACCGAGCAGCAGCAGCGGCCGGACCCGAGCAGTGGGAGAGCGCAGTGTCCCCTCCTCCGCCCGCGACATACAGACTGCACCAGAAGATATAGTAGCTGTAGGCCAAGCAAAAGTTGGTAGACAGAGGGTATCATCTGGTACAGAGGCAATGAAACTACTGGTCTTGGTTTTAAATCTCATTTACTGGAGACATCTCATTTTGACCATCTATCCGGAGTTGCTGTAAGATCCTGTACAAAAAAAATTAAAACTGTTGCCTCGTTAACCTCTATAGGTAATTAATTCAACCCACAGGCTGCTGGGACACTTTCACTTACCTTCATAAAGGCCTGTTCAGGGTGTTGCTCATGTGATATCTAGATCAATCTCTAACTAGCTATTATTGCATCCTAAATAATAGCATGACTCATTACTGAATAGGCTTGCCCTCCATTACAGTTTCCATTGCTGTCTGGCTCTGCTCCATTGTAGCTTTTGGAAATGGTGGTGTGAGGTCAATGGAATGCTGTAGCTGAAGGTATGCCTCATAGTTCAATGTCAAATATATCTTTGTACCGTGTTAGCCAGTAGAGATAAAAAAAATTGTTTAAAAGAACTGAGTCCTCAGTGGTTGATCCATTTTAATGGCTAACTGAAAAGATGGTAATATATAGCAAGCTTTCGAGACTACTCAGGTCTCTTCATCAGGCTCAATATAACACAAAATCTGAAGAGTCACATATTTATACACAACAGAACATTTGTCCCTTTCCCATACTAATAGTTCTGCTTCACATAACTTGTCTTATTTACTACTCTATTCTATGTCCTGTTGTGTATAAATATGTGACTCTTCAGTTTTTGTGTTATACTGAGCCTGATGAAGAGACCTGAGTATTTCCGTTAGCCATTAGAAGTATCAACCACTGAGGATTCTCAGGTCTTTTAAACAATATTTTTTAATTCAATGTCATACAAACTCCTCCTGATTTGTTTAGACAATCTTTTATGCCTTAGTACAACTTCAAGAAGAGGCCTTCACAAGGGAATATCACTCGGCCTTATCATTTAGAGTGGAATAATGTACATTTACCGGACATGTTTAGGTTTTATTCCCATTACACTAAAAACCTGATGTTACACTGATTTGGTCATGGTCCCATGAAATGATTCTTAAAATAACTGCCAGGCCACATCTTGAGCATATCTTGCACGTCATTGGTCAACAACTGCAAAGAAGCTACCAGTACCGGATCTCGATAATTTCCTCAAGTTCACTCACTAGGTAAGAATATTATTTAGACAATCATTCGTAACCTCATTGATAGCATGACAAGACATGCAAGTTTTTGTATTTCTGTGCATGTCATACTCGATATTGAGTAAATTGTGATGTTCTGAACATGTTATTTCACTGAATTCACTATATTGTGCTGGGAAATGGGGAAAAAATTGAAGGTGAGGTGAAATTCCAAAATAAAGTGCAATTCCTCAATTATTTTAATTTATTTATGTTCACTATAAGAGTAAGGTTAACACTGACGTGCAAGTATAGTTCCCCAGATCAGTATGAGTTTGTAGATAGTTTTATTTTATTTAAAAAAAAAAGTGGTAAAAAAAATTCAGAAACTGGTAAAAAAAAAAAAATCATGTCTCCATTTTCCGAGACTCAGTGTTCTCATTTTTTAGAATGTATTTCTTGCGTCTTGAGCTGACGTTTTTACATTTTTGAGTACATGTTTTGATTGCCTCTTATTGCATTTTATTGCAGTGTTATAGCCACCAAAAAAATGTAATTCTGGAGTTTGGATTTTTTTTCTCTTTGCGCCTTTTATTGATCAGATTAATTTATTTTATATTTTGATAGGTCAGGCATTTATAAACTCGGCAATACCAAAGATGCATTTTTTTTTTTCATTTTCAATGAGGCAAAAGGGGGGTGACTTGAACTTGTTTTTAAAATTTGTTCATATTTTTCAAATCTTTTTTTTACACTTTTTATTAATTTTACTTAGTCCCTTTAGGAGATTTGAAGCTGATACACTCTCATCACTTCTCCTAATCAAATCAGTGCTTCAGCATTGCTCTGTACAACAGAAATGCTGATCTCCTGTGAATACCAGCGCTCAGCCAGCGTTCACAGGAAGTTCATCATCACAGTGACAGGGGTCATCAGCTGACCCCCTGTTCTCATGCCAACTCATCGGCATCCCATGATAATGCCAAGGGGCTACTGATGGCAGTGGGGACTGATGCGCCCCCCGCAGACGCTAGGTAACCCTAGAACGCGCAAGCATAACAATCTATCATAGAAAACAAATGACCTAGCAGGCCTGCGAGGCCCCAGGTATGCGTTCTAGGGTTAAATCCCGCTGTCAGTATTTACCAGCGGCATTTAACTAGTTAGCAGGCATGGGTGGATCTCCAATCTACCCATGCCTGTTAGCTGCACATGTGCAGGGAAACATGCGGTTCACCATGCAAGCACACATTAAAGGAACAGACACAACCTTAGGCCTAAAACACAATTCCGCAAAAAAAAGTGCGTGTGACACGGTACGTTTTTTGGGTCCGTGTTTCGTTTTTTTGGGGCGTTTCTCCGGTACGTATGGCATCCGTGTGATGGCGTATGCGAGCCGTGTGTACGTGTAAAATGTCCGTGTTTGTGTGTAAAATGCCTGTGTATGTGTACATGGAATGTCCGTGTGGAATGTCCGTTTGTGTGTTGCACAATGTCGTTGATAAATGTCGGCTGACAGCAGACAGAGTTGCACGATGAGAATGAACTCGGATGAACTTCACCCAACTTCATTATCATGCCGCGGCTCTGTCTGTGTGCCGTGTACTGATTAGCGGTCACCTGTGAAGGATTCACCAGTGACCGCTAATCCCCCGAGTGACTGAAGTGAGCAGCCCTCTCTCATACTTACCGCTCCACGATCACCAGCGCGGCGAGGAACAGCTGTGCAGAGAATGCGCGGCAACAATTACTTTGAATATGCCGGCCGCTCATTAATCAATCTCGTATTCCCTGCTTTCCCCACCCACAGACGCCTGTGATTGGTTGCAGGCAGACACGCCCCCCACGCTGAGTGACAGCTGTCTCACTGCACCCAATCACAGCAGCCGGTGGGCGTGTCTATACTGTGCAGTAAAATAAATAAATAAATAATTTAAAAAAACGGCGTGCGTTCCCCCCCCATTTTAATACTAGCCAGATAAAGCCATACGGCTGAAGGCTGGTATTCTCAGGATGGGGAGCCCCACGTTATGGGGAGCACCCCAGCCTAACTATCAGTCAGCATCTGCCCAGAATTGCCGCATACATTATATGCGACAGTTCTGGGACTGTACCCGGCTCTTCCCGATTTGCCCTGGTGCGTTAGCAAATTGGGGTAATAAGGAGTTTTTGGCAGCCCATAGCTGCCATTAAGTCCTAGATCCCCGGTATGAGCCGGGGGAAGAAAAAAACCGAGCGCCAATGTAAGTATGACTGAGAACAGCAGAAAAAAAGGTAAGTATACTGAATTGAATTAAAAAAAAAAAAATAAGATCGCTAGTGTAAAAACGCACACACATGACACGTGCTGAACACAGACATGCTCCGTGTGCGGTACGTGCAGGCACGGACCCATAGACTAAAGCGGGTCCGTGCCTGCATGCTGCCGGCCAAAAACAGACATGTTGTCCGTGTAGAAAAGCGCACACACGTACTTACCTCACGGACACACGTTCCGTGCGATTTTACGTGTGTGTGCCATCTACCATAGAACAACATGGGTCTCTGTGTGTACGTGTCTTCGGTACGTGCAAATACGTACCGCACACGTATAAATTAAACGGATGTGTGTTGCGGGTCTTAGATGTACTTGTACAATCAAGGTCGTGAAGGGATAAAGTCTGAAAAAAATGTGTTTGTCTATTAGTATTTTCACACATGTTAAGTACCCTAATACTATAATAATTTTAAGAAATTGAATAATTACTATCTGTGTAGTTATAGTTTTAGTTGAAATTGGATCAACTGGTTGGTTTTTACAAGGGTATTTCATGAAAAAGATCATTACAAACTGCATGCAAATGTTGGAAATGACTTTTAATTAATACCGCCTGATTAAGTACAAATGGCATTGTTGATGAAATATGAAATATTACAGAGAAAATAAAACTTTATAGTTATATTTACATCTGCTGCTCAGTATTAGAATTCTGCATGACTGACAATACATTGTACTAAGCTTTTATTGCAAACCTGAATTTGTCGAACCTTTTAGTTACACAAAATAATTTCATGGATAAAAATATGATTCCTCAAGCACTGAGTATTAAAATTACCTACCACATTTTAAACCACTCAAGAAAGGAACACTATCCTTCCTGAATGTTTTATCAGACTCATGAGACTCATAGAAAACAGAAAAAGAGTAGAGGCAGCAATCAAATTAAATTATTCTACACTTCAAGAATTCCTAAACTTGAGTCTCAAATTACATGAGATTTTCTCAAAATTGGAATCTATCATTGCTGACACACAAAAAAAAAAAATCAATGTTAGGAAACTACAGGACACCAAACTCAAACTGCTCATTAATAGAAAATGAGACAGGGCCATCACATCACATTTGATCCTCACAAAAAAAAAGATATTGAGGGTAAAATTGCAAGGTTGGGTGAAAACTACTGACACTTCAGGCAATTCTGAATTAACAAAATGTTACACCTTTCCAATTAATCACAGTGCTAATGAAAGTGAAAAAGAAAATAAATCGCACACATCCCAAGAACATTCTTGCCACTAGAAATCATCAAAAAAGTCACCAGATGCCTAGAGCAGGGTTGGTAACCATTTATAAATTACAGGATAGTTTGTAAAAATACTGCGTTTTTCTGGCCTACCTGTAAAAAGAAATTAGGGTGTCTATGATTTTCTCGAAGCTAAAGAAACTAATACAGATTATTTTTATTGTAATTATTATCCTTTTACAGTTCACAGTAAATGCAGCTGCTACCGTCATATCAGACTTATGGGCTGTAGACTTATGTCACTTAAAATCTTGATAAGGTCTTATGGTATTCGTCTGTGATTTCTTGATAAGCTGTCCAGAAAAAAATAAAACATCAAGTTGAGAACCTGGCACTCAGGGAATCAATGTCCAAAGACAATAAAGAGAAACTTTTTTCAAGCTTTTGCAACCCCATCTGAGTGCAGCATAATATAGGGACAGAGACATTGATTAGAAGTGTATCAATTACTGGGCTGCTTACTGCAGTTTTAATAAAGGGACAGCCCGGACTGCTACCCCAAAGGGGCTCAAGGGAGAGCAGCATGACTAGGAGGAATGCTAGGCCTTAGCAGGAGTTAAAGGGTTAATTTGTGGTAATTTTTGAGCAGAACAATGTAAGCTGGAGTTGTGGGGTCGGTTGGGATTTGAGGCAATTTGATTGGTTCATGGGCCGGGTTTTGGGGGCAGTATATAGGTCAGGTCCCCTTGGGGGTGGTCATTCGTACATGGACGGTGACCTAAATTGTTTCCGCCCACCCGCTTTATTGCAAAGTAGGTTAATCAATGTGGAGAGGAGGACACAAGTGACTTTTGTCGCAGCAGTGGGGGACGGAGGGGGGTATCTGAAGGTGGGGGTTTGCACAAAAGAGAGAGGGGGAACCCAGTGCAGGAGCGGGTTACCCTGGGTGGTGCAAGTGATTGCGGCGACATGGGGCCTTGCTGGGTTGGGTCTCAGCGGGATATTGGGTGGGCAACATTTGGTGAGTGCCCTCGAGCCAGTGCATTGTGGCTGAGGGCAAGTGGTGGAGCTGATGTAATGGGTAATGGATTACAGTGGGGTCATACGCAGGAAAGAAGGCACTCTTCAATATAAATTTCCATATGGTTTATTCCATGTGCACAAATGTAGAGGTAGGTACAGACAGCCCCTGGGCAGGGGAAGAATGACTAGCGACGCGTTTCGACCGTATTACACGGTCTTAGTCATGTAACTGACTAATCTAAGTGCAGAGTTTAAAAAGACATTCATTCACATTATAATGAACACACATGTGGAGTGACCGATGATGCAGCTCCTGTTGTTAACTCTTTCTTGCCTTCATTAAACTTCACAATCTAATTCATTCAAGGCTTGAGTTGATAGAGATCTATAAGAGCTAGAAACACTGTGTTAGAAAAGCAATATCTACAAACTGTACTTGTAACAAATATATATGGTTATAAATATATTGCACAGATTTGTATTTTATATGTTTTTTATATATAGAGGGAAAAAGAAAAAAAAAAAAAAATCCCACTATCAATGTGTACATTTTTGTGGACACCAAAATGCCTACTTAGATATTTCTTATATGTCACATCCCTAATTAAATAGATGCTAGTGAGACTTCATGTTAGCTGTAAGCTTTGGAAAAAGAAAAAAAAAAAAAGAAAAAAAAAATACCACTATCAATGTGTACATTTTTGTGGACACCAAAATGCCTACTTAGATATTTCTTGTATGTCACATCTCTAATTAAATAGATGCTAGTGAGACTTCATGTTAGCTGTAAGCTTTGGAAAAAAAAAAAAAAAAAAAAAAAAAAGACTATACTGTCTCCATATATCCAAATATCCATATGACATAAGTTTGAGCCTAATATGATTATATCATGTGTATATTCAAAGAACTATTATTTTATATATAGGAGAACTCCATATATTGTGTTGCCGATTTAAATAATGCATGAAAATCACAATGCTTTCATATGGAATTTCCTATATACATACACAAAATGTACCATTAAGTGAATTTTGATAGAATTTTTGGCGTGATTATCATTTTAAATTGTAAACGATATCTCTGGAAAGGTGTAGAAGAGAACATATCAAAAATCACCTATACTGCAAAATTAAGTTATGGTACTTTGGAGGGAGACCCTACTTCGAAATTTCAAAGAGATCTCTTTCAATTATTGAGGGACGGTCTTAGTATGAGGGTGATTACACAAAAAATTTTCGATTATCTAAACATAGAAAATCCGGTAGTCCCCATTTTTCATTCCCTACCAAAGATCCACAAGGGGGGTTTTCCCCCTAAATTCAGGCCCATAGTGGCCAGTATTGGGTCTTTAAATGAAAGAATTGGATCATGGGTAGATTTCAAATTGCAACCATTGGTCAAATCCCTTCCTGGCTACATTAAAGATACAAAATCTGTGCTCAGAGCTTTCAATGGCTTTAGATGGAGTAAAAAATTTTTGTGGCTTACAGCGGATGTAATTGCGTTATACCCCTCTATTTCTTATGATGTGGCCATGGTCTCTTTAAAGCATTTTCTAAGTAAATATAGTGGATATTCACGAGAAGAACAGGAATTTCTCCTAGATGCAACTAGATACTTACTCATTAAAAATGATTTTTTATTTAACAACAAATTTTACATTCAACGCAAAGGCGTAAGCATGGGGGGGAAATTTTCCCCTTCCCTGGCAAATCTGGCCATGGGCCTATGGGAGGAACTGTTTATCTTCAGTGATATTAATCCATTTGCAAATAACATCATCTGGTATGGGCGTTACATAGATGACTTGCTGCTGGTGTGGGAGGGCCGAATAGATACTGTAGAAAAATTCCAACATTATTTGAATAGCAATGATCTTGGCTTAAAATTTACATGCAATTACAGTTTTACATCGATTAATTTTTTGGACCGTACACTCAATGCCAGCAGTGAGTTGTCTGATGTTACAATCATCCCGTTTAATAAAGATACAGATCGCAATACCATACTGAGATATGATTCATGCCATCCTAAGCATGTAACACACAATATACCCAAAGGCGAATACATCAGGATTAAAAGAAACTGCTCGGACGAAACGGTACTAGATGTAGAACTGGCCAAAAAGAAAGACAGTTTAGCCAGCAGAGGATACCCATTGGAGCTATTAGGAACGGGAATGGAGGAGGTGAAAAAATTAGAAAGGAATTCTCTAATTTTAGATAAAAATCCAAGAGGAACTAATGTAAATGATTTGGGAGGAATTAATTTTGTAACAAATTTTAGCCAAGACTATTATGAAGTTGTTAACGTGATCAAAAGATTTTTGCCAATGTTATATACGGATACAGTGGTCAAAACTGTTTTGGAAAATAATAAAATTAATTTTATCCCCAAAAAAGCTCCAACAATAAGTAGTATGGTTTCCCCTAGTTTATTTCAAATTTCAGCAGACATGCCATCAGAGACCTGGCTCAGCATTAATGGATTCTACAAATGTGGACACAACATATGCTTGTGCTGCGCATTTGTGAATAAATGCAGGAATTTTGTTTCTACAGTAGATGGCAAAACATATCGAATCAAGCAGTTCCTTAATTGTAACTCCTCTGGTGTGGTCTACCTAATCACTTGCACGGATTGCTCTAAACAGTATGTGGGTTGCACTGTAGGTGCATTAAAAAAAAGGATTAGAAGGCACCTCTCAGATGCCACAGGTGCACCCAAGGTGGGCATTTCTGCAGCTTCGCGTCACTTTATGGAGGTACACGGGGGTGATAATAAATCCTTTAAGTTCAATGCCATTGAGAAAGTCAAAAGACCCACCAGAGGAGGAGACTACAGAAGTTTGCTTTTGGGAAGAGAGTCTTACTGGATGTTTATACTAGGCTCCAGACAGCCTGGAGGTTTAAATATCCGCAGGGATTTAATTTTGCAGTATAGGTGATTTTTGATATGTTCTCTTCTACACCTTTCCAGAGATATCGTTTACAATTTAAAATGATAATCACGCCAAAAATTCTATCAAAATTCACTTAATGGTACATTTTGTGTATGTATATAGGAAATTCCATATGAAAGCATTGTGATTTTCATGCATTATTTAAATCGGCAACACAATATATGGAGTTCTCCTATATATAAAATAATAGTTCTTTGAATATACACATGATATAATCATATTAGGCTCAAACTTATGTCATATGGATATTTGGATATATGGAGACAGTATAGTCTTTTTTTTTTTTTAATTTTTCCAAAGCTTACAGCTAACATGAAGTCTCACTAGCATCTATTTAATTAGAGATGTGACGTACAAGAAATATCTAAGTAGGCATTTTGGTGTCCACAAAAATGTACACATTGATAGTGGTATTTTTTTTTTTTTTCTTCCCTCTATATATAAAAAACATATAAAATACAAATCTGTGCAATATATTTATAACCATATATATTTGTTACAAGTACAGTTTGTAGATATTGCTTTTCTAACACAGTGTTTCTAGCTCTTATAGATCTCTATCAACTCAAGCCTTGAATGAATTAGATTGTGAAGTTTAATGAAGGCAAAAAAGAGTTAACAACAGGAGCTGCATCATCGGTCACTCCACATGTGTGTTCATTATAATGTGAATGAATGTCTTTTTAAACTCTGCACTTAGATTAGTCAGTTACATGACTAAGACCGTGTAATACGGTCGAAACGCGTCGCTAGTCATTCTTCCCCTGCCCAGGGGCTGTCTGTACCTACCTCTACATTTGTGCACATGGAATAAACCATATGGAAATTTATATTGAAGAGTGCCTTCTTTCCTGCGCTAGACTTCATCTCACATGCTTGCAGCTGCCCGGCCAATTGTCCGTGCTGCAGAGAGAGGGCCTGGAGACTTGGAGTGGGTGAGCTGAATTCCTTTGTCATTCATTACAGTGGGGTCATAGGTGTAAACTTGCCTTTTTGGGTTCTGGGATGGAACTACAAACCCTATCTCCATCTGGGAACCCAAACAGGCAAGTTTATACCTATGACTCCACTGTAATCCATGACCCCCTCCCACTCTCCTCTCCCCCCCACTTTTTGTTTCGTATTCATTTTAAACTTTTTTTGTGTTTGCCATACAATTGAAACTCTGCATACTACTTTGGATCTACATTACCTCCTTAAAGATCACTCAATCAACCTCCAAAACTGCAGGTATCCAAAATATTTTTAATATTTTTATATATTCATACATATTTTTATCCAATTCCCTTCTCACTGGGTTTCCTTATTAGCGCAGCAGTCATATACATAATCCTGTTTTTTTTACTTTTTTTTAATAATTTATTTTATTGATATCCTTAGTATAGGGCATCAATATATGATTGATGCATTTTCAGTACCCGGCCGTGGCCACAATGGTTTTGACGAAAATGCTGTGTTATGGAAGCAATTGATAACGTCTGCCTGCCTCCTTCAGTTACAGCCAGGGATGCCACTAGAGATTTCAGGGCCCCATGTTGGCAAAATGTTTGGGTCTTCTTGAGACTTTATCCAGGACCACGTCAGCTCTGATTCCACCTCTCAAACATTCCACAGTCTCCCCTCCACTGTTGGAAAAAATACACACATTATATTAGCTAATATATATATGTGTGTGTATATAGATATAGATATATATATATATATATATATATATATATATATATATATGATACACTCACAGCAAACGTGTTAGCACCCTTGCAGTTGTACCAGAAAATGACGAACGTACCTCACAACCATAATACATCCTCTACACTGCGCCTCTCCATAATACACTCTCTACACTGCCCTCTATATAATATCCACCATACACACACTGCCCCTCTGTATAATATCCCCCATACACACACTGCCCCCTGTATCTCTCCCACACATACTATCTATGTATAATATCCTCCCATACATACACTGTAATGTTAAAAACATGATTGACATGAGAAAAAGAATGGATGAAGTAAGGAAATGGACAAATCACCAATGAAGTATCAAAACACTGATAATAGAATGCACAATTGCACAATAAGTATATAAACACTGCAGTGTCTGCAGGTAAATAATATAATTCCAAAACACACATTACCTGGCTGTAGAAACTCAATTTAAAGGTGATGTGGCAGTAAGTCACTAGAGGGTAGGTTTTTAACCTTAGTTTTCGTTAGCCTTATATGTTTTATATCAATAAAAGTTATGTGTATATATGTATGTATATATATAAATTTAATTTTAGAGGATTTTTTTATTATTTATCAACAACTATGTTCTCAATCAACCCAAAAGACTCATAAATATCAAAGCTTAATATTTTTTGAAGTTGAAGTGGTTTTTTTTTTTAGATTTGGCTGTCTTAGGAGGATATCTGTTTGTGCAGGTAACTATTACTGTGCAGAATTATTAGGCAACTTAATAAAAACCAAATATATTGCCATCCCACTTGTTTCTTTTCACCAGGTAAACCAATATAACTGCACAAAATTTAGAAATAAACATTTCTGACATGCAAAAACAAAACCCCAAAAAATTAGTAACCAACATAGCCACGGCCTACTATCCATAGATTTTGTCAGTTGCTTGATCTGTTTACGATCAACACTGCATGCAGCAGTCACCACAGCCTCCCAGACACTGTTCCGAGAGGTGTACTGTTTTCCCTCCCTGTAGATCTTACATTTTATGAGGGACCACAGGTTATATATGGGGTTAAGATCAGGTGAACAAGGGGGCCATGTCATTATTTTTTCATCTTTTAGACCTTTACTGGCCAGTTACACTGTGTAGTAGTTGGATGCATGTGATAAAGCATTGTCCTGCTTGAAAATCATGTTTTTGTTGAACGATACCGACTTCTTCCTGTACCACTGCTTGAAGAAGTTGTCTTCCAGAAACTGGCAGTAGCCAGTAGATCTGGCAGTTGAGCTTCACTCCATCCTCAACCCGAAAAGGTCCAACAAGTTCATCTTTGATTGAAGCCCATACCAGTACCCAACCTCCACCTTGCTGGCGTCTGAGTCAGAGTGCAGCTCTCTGCCCTTTACTGATCCAGCCTCTGGCCCATCTATCTGGCCCATCAAGAGTCACTCTCATTTCATCAGTCCATAAACCTTTGAAAAATCAGTCTTAAGATAAAATGTCAAGACAAGGCCAAGAAAAATCTTATGTTTCTTGTTCAAAGGTGGTCGTTTTTCAGCCTTCCTTACCTTGGCCAAGTCCCTGAGAATGGCACACCTTGTGCTTTTTGATACTCCAGTAACGTTGCAGCTCTGAAATATGGCCAAACTGGTGGCAAATGGCATCTTGGCAGCTTCACGTTTGATTTTCCTCAAATCATGGGCAGTTATTTTGCGCCTTTTTTGCCCAACACACCTCTTGCGAACCTTTTGGCTATTTGCCATGAAACGCTTGATTGTTCGGTGATCACACTTCAAAGGTTTGACAATTTTAAGACTTCTGCATCCCTCTGCAAGACATCCCACAATTTTGGACTTTTCAGAGCCTGTCAAATCTCTCTTCTGACCCATTTTGCCAAAGGAAAGGAAGTTGCCTAATAATTAAACACACCTTACATAGGGTGTTGATGTCATTATGTGGCGCCCTGGACAAGCCAGGACGTCACAGGTACAGCAACAACACACCCTACACCCCGGTTAGGAACATCAAGGTCAGACACAAACCCTTGTTGCCTACCTCCAGGGGCTGATGTCCACACCAGGTGGGGCGGAGCCAGGCGGTTGGCTCCATCCACCGAGGAGTTCACAGTCCTGGAGGCGGGAAAAGTAAGGCAGAACAGTTTGGAGAGTAGAGAGTGAGAGTCAGGGAAGTGGTAGTAGAGGAACTGACTGGCCGTGTCCGGGTACGTGGCCCAGGCACAGAAACAGCAAGGTTGGCAGACGGTGGTGACCGTCTGCAGGAGAGGCCGATTGACGCGCAACCATAAGGACTGGGGACGGGCGGTGGCCCGCCGGTACCGGATCGGGGAGCGAAGAGAAGCCAGCACCATCCGTCAGGGCCTACGGACCCCGACCAGGCTAGGAGTCGCCGTAAAACCGGTCAAATCCGTCAGCGATGGGAACCTCTGGGGTTTCCCAGCAGTAAAGATCCGACTGAAGGCAACCGTCCAAACCATGAGGGAGAGAAAGCTACCGCCAGAGCTAGAGCTCCCAGGGCCAGAGCCTGCGGGCAAACAGGGGCTCCCTTAGCCAACCTACCGCTGGGGAGCGGGTTACCGGTGGGAAGCCATCGGGGCCGAAAACACATCAAAGGTGCAGGGAGAGACAGTCACCGCCAACCTACCGGGAGTGACCACCGCAGCCATCTGTGGGACCCGTCCATCCAGCCGTTTGTTTTACCAGAGACTCCGTGTACGTTACTGGCTGAGTGAGTACCACCGTGCCGTCTGGCACTGCGCTGTCCCCGCGACCCTGCACCTCCCCAACTCCTGCCATCCACCCTCCAGTCGCTATCACCGGGCCCCGGGACCACCAAACCCCCCTACCCACGGAGGGGAGAGAAACACCTCAGCTGCTCCCTGCCATCGCTCCCGGGATCCCCGTCCAGAGCAGCGGTGGTGTCCCATTATCACCACAAACCATGGGTGGCGTCACGGACTGACTTCCCAAACCCAGAAATCATCCCCTTTCACTCACGGGCGAGGAGCGCCGCTCGAGGCCCTGGATCCAGCCCACCGCTCGAGCCACCGAGCAGCAGTAGCAGCCGGACCCGAGCCGCGAGCACGGTCGAGCAGCGCACCCCCCCGCCCGTGACAACTTGGCGTCACGAACAGGATCTTACCGTTCTACCGCCTGGTAGACGTGCGCCTTGTGTCCCGCTGGAGGTGTCCGGCCGAAAATTTTCGGAAGCCGCCATCTTGGGTGCGAAAAGTTCACCACTCGAGCGTCTTCCCGAGCAGTGGAGGCGCGAAAGCCGAAGCTCCGCCCCTGAAGAGGAGGTGCCGGAAAGAAACCAAGGGGGGACGGATGGCGTCTGGCCGAATGTTAGCCGCGGCTATAAGGGACGCCAGGAATCTGCAGCTATCTTTGGTTCCTGGAAGAAGCCGCTGCAACGATGCACCGTCCGACCAGCCACACCGTAGCCCCCGCGCCTGGCACCACGGCGTGGGTGGAGGTCCGGACCGCCCAGCTGAGTAGCCGTCTGCAGATCCGCGTGCAGCTCCTCCTGGAGGAGTGGGAGGCCGACATGGCAGATGTGGTGGCGGCCATATGGAGACGCGAGGTGGAGGAAGTTTTGGAAGAGCGGGTAAGCGACCCACGCCCCTGTATCCCTATTGGGTCGGCCATCGCAGCTGAGGAACCCGGTCTGCACCCGCTCACCCTGCTGCCTCCCCCGCCGCCCGTGTTGGCTGCTGCTGCCCCGCCACTAGGCCCGCTACCATCGCAACCGGTAGCGGTACCCTGCCGATCCGCCCAAGCGGACCGACCTGCAGCCGAGGCCCATGACCGTCCTGAACCGCTCCCATGGAAAATACCAAAGGCCGAGCCTGTCGGCGGAGATATAGCGGAGGTACATGTGACCGTGCCTGGTCCCGTACCGACTCCGGCCACCCGTCTCGTGCAGGAGGAGGCGGAGGTCAAGCGGGAGAGGACCCCTGTACCCGTCCCCCACGCCTCGGCTGAGGCTGCGTCGGGTCGTTGCTGTGAGGCAGCACCCCAGGCCATGACACCGCGGGACCTTCCACCCAGGATGCCAGTAATGGGCAACGTAAAGGAGGTCTCGCGGGGCCCGACCCACCTGCAGGGGCTTGCAGCAGCCCCTTACTGGGACAGGGAGCCGACCCCGCTGGGCCAGGAGATTGCGGAGAGGGAGAACAGGAAGGCGGAGCTGGTTGCCCGCACTATTAGAGAAAAGGAGAGCCTCCGCAGAGCCACCTTCCGAGTACGGGACCCGAGATATGAGGGACAAGTGAGGAGGTTCGATTTCCATAGGGGATACGGCTTCATCTTTGAACCGGGCCTGGAGGCCGAAGTTTTTGTGGCCCGAAGGGACGTGAATGACCACCTGCCGGAGGACCACCCGGGCCGCAATCTGCTCCCCGGTGACCTCGTCACCTATACCTGGCACTGCGGGGAGAGGGGCTGGTTTGCCCTGGACGCTAGGCTGAGAGAATATATAGAAGAAAATGGCACTTCCTTCATGTGGATTGAGAGGATATTGGGGTGCACTTCAGGTTTCAAGGCCAAGTAAACAAGAAGTAGCAAGGCACTCCCAGGGTACAATGAAAAGTATATTTATTTATTCATGTGCAGGCTGAAAGAAGGCCAGGGGCCCCAAGCACTAGCCCAGCCCCCTCCCCTGGTTGGTGAGGTGGACCTGAAGTGATGGCAGCGGTTCTCCGCTACAAGTTGTCCCCGTTGGGACCACCAGTACTGTTGAATGAATGAATCAACCGAGAAGTTTATCTGATTTTCACCGTGATTTAACCGGCCGTTGCCAGCAACCAGTCCCCGTTGGGACTTTCTGCACCGTTTGCGTAAGAAACTGCTTACGGACAAGCCCGAGAACTTGCAGGGCAACCACAAACTAGTGGCATGTAAATAAAAATGTTGGCTTATACCGTTACCGCCTCCGGAGAGGCTGGTTTCAAGGATGGGTCTGGAGGAAATGGATGGCCCAGGCCCGCCACTACCTTAACCGGTGGCGATCCTCCGGGGGTCAGGGGTCCCCCATGGACGTGGGTCCCCTGAAAGAGACCGTACCCGCTCGGGCAATTTGGTTCTGGACTGGGGCAAGGGGTGCTGCCCACTTCTTAGGGGCAGCATCAGGGCCAGGTTGTTTGGGCGGGGGGAGAGCGGAAGCTGCTTGTTTAATAAAAATTGACTGCCGTTTAGTAACGTTAAAGTACCATGCCTCCTGTTAAGGGAAGATATATAAAAATATGCTTATGTTTACATGTTGTTTTACTTTTTCAGTTGTGAAAACAAAACCGGTGATGGACGGGCAGCCCGCGGACGGTCTGCGTTTAACCAAGGGGGAATGTGGCACCCTGGACAAGCCAGGACGTCACAGGTACTACAACAACACACCCCACACCCCGGTTAGGAACATCAGAGTCACACACAAATCCTTGTTGCCTCCCTCCAGGGGCTGATGTCCACACCAGGTGGGGCCTAGCCAGGCGGTTGGCTCCACCCACCGAGGAGTTCACAGTCCTGGAGGCGGGAAAAGAGAGCAGAACAGTTTGGAGAGTGGAGAAAAGTGGTAGTGGAGCAGACTGGCCGTATCCGGGTACGTGGCCCAGGCACAAAAACATCAAGGTTGGCAGACGGTGGTGACCGTCTGCAGGCGAGGCTGATTGACGCACAACCGTAAGGTCCGGGGACGGGCGGTGGCCCGCCTGTACAGGACCGGGGAGCGAAGAGAAGCCAGCACCATTCGGCAGGGCCTACGGACCCCGACAAGGCTTGGAGTCGCTGTTAAACTGGTCAAGTCCGTCAGTGACGGGAACCTCCGGGGTTTCCCAGCAGCAAAGACTCGACTGAAGGCAACCGCTCAACCGTGAAGGGAAATACAGCTACCGCCACAGCTAGAGTTCACAGGGCAAGAGCCTGCGGGCAAAAGGGGCTCCTATGGCAACTACACCGCTGGGGAGCGGGTCAGCGGTGGGAAGCCATCGGGGCCGAAAACACATCAAAGGTGCAGGGAGAGACAGTCACCGCCAACCTACCGGGAGTGATCACCGCAGCCGTCTGTGGGACCCGTCCATCCAGCCGTTTGTTTTACCAGAGACTCCGTGTACGTTACTGGCACTGCGCTGCCCCCGCGACCCTGCACCTCCCCAACTCCTGCCATCCACCCTCCAGTCGCTATCACCGGGCCCCGGGACCACAAAACCCAAACCCCCCTACCCACGGAAGGGAGATAAACACCTCAGCTGCTCCCTGTCATCGCTCCCGGGATCCCCGTCCAGAGCAGCGGTGGTGTCCCATTATCACCACAAACCGTGGGTGGCATCACGGACTGACTTCCCAAACCCAGAAATCATCCACTTTCACTCACGGGCGAGGAGCGCCGCTCGAAGCCCCGGATCCAGCCCACCGCTCGAGCCACCAAGCAGCAGCAGCAGCCGGACCCGAGCCGCAAGCGCGGTCGAGCAGCGCACCCCACCGCCCGCGACAGATACGCTGGCTTCTTTTGGTCACATGTGTCCACTTTTCAGCCTCTGTATGTGTTCTGAAGCTTTTCTCACTTTCCATATCCTGAATGGTTGCTTCTGCCTCGTCCAAGAAGTCCTCATGTTCTTTAATTAGCTTCAAAGTTGCTATTCTTTCTTCCAGTCCCTGCACCTTTTCCTCTAAGAGGGCAACAAGTTTGCACTTTTGACAGGTGAAGTTGGATTTTTTGTGCGGCAGATCCGTAAACATGTAGCATGTGTTGCAGGTGACCATGTGGATTTTCTTCTCTTCCATATTGCTGATGTAGATAGGCGAAAGTAATCGCAACCGATCGGCTTACGGCGACTCTTCTCCTCTTCCCAGAATGCACTGGAAATATGCAAATGAGCTTCCTGCTTCTCCAATCCCTGGTTTTGCGATGTCCTCAAACAGAGAGACCCGGCAAGTCCCAGCAATCGATCGGCTTACGGCGACTCTTCTCCTCTTCCCAGAATGCACTGGAAATATGCAAATGAGCTTCCTGCTTCTCCAATCCCTGGTTTTGCGATGTCCTCAAACAGCGAGACCCGGCAAGTCCCAGCAATCGATCGGCTTACGGCGACTCTTCTCCTCTTCCCAGAATGCACTGGAAATATGCAAATGAGCTTCCTGCTTCTCCAATCCCTGGTTTTGCGATGTCCTCAAACAGCGAGACCCGGCAAGTCCCAGCAATCGATCAGCTTACGGCGACTCTTCTCTTCTTCCCAGAATGCTCTGGAAATATGCAAATGAGCTCCCTGCTTCTCCAATCCCACCGCAATATCAGATTAAAGCAGCGTCTTATATAAATAAAGGTGTGTCGTTAGTTAAAAGGTTAACCCTATATACCCTAGCCCATATTAAATCAATGGTTATAAAATACATAAAACATTATTCGTAATAAAAACAATTCATTCCAAAATACAATTACACATTAATACAAAAAATGCACACATTAAAATGCACACATTAAAAAGCAAAATTCTTATCAACCTTAGTATACACTTCTGAGCAAATTTTAATCATACACTTACGGTATATAAATATATCCTATCTAGATTGCTTTTAGATTAGGATAAGCTTCATGGGAAAAAAATATTTTTTTTTATATAAAAAAAACTTGATATATATTTTTTTTTTCTTACCACAAAGTTTTTTTAAAAAAGGTCAAATACAAAAATTACTATAATCTTCCTACCAGTACCTCATTGCCAGTGAACACGAATCCTTTTACCACCCAACTCTCAACATGTAGCAACTAGAGATGAGCGAACCGGTCGCGGTTCGGCTCGAGCTCGGTTCGCCGAACCGAGGTTTGGTTTGCGTTTGGTTCGGCGAACCACTCGAACCCATAAGAAACAATGTGAGGCAATCACAAACACATAAAAACACCTAGAAAACACCCTCAAAGGTGTCCAAAAGGTGTCAAACAACTCGCAAGACAACACAAACACATGGGAAAGTGACAAGGACATATACTCATGCGAAAACAAAACAGCTGGACAAGGAAAAAGAGGAGGAGACACAGATATGAGTATATGTAAGGGAACATCGATGCCATTACTGTGCAACTTGAGCCCTGCTTAATTGATCCAGATTGGAAGCTTTAGGCTTCCAATCTGGATAAATTGCCTGAGCTCACCACGTATGCCTTGGGGATCTTGTCGTGTCCCGCAGCCAGCGTTCTCTCGGAACGTGTCCTCAGTGCTGCTGGGGGTGTGCTGACAGATAAGCACACGCGTCTGTCCACTGACAATGTGGACATACTAACGTTCACCAAGATGAGGAAGTCATGGCTCTCAGAGGACTTTTCTTCCCCTGGCTCAGCCAGGGGAGGCAAAAGGCACGCGTATTTTTGAGAGTGCTTCATGCAAAGCATCTTTTTCAACTTGAAAAGGGGGGGTCAACTGATGCCAGTCAAGTGAGGTGTGTGTGGCCCAATTAGTGGAAATGAGGGAGACTGTGGTTGGAGTCCCCTCGCTGTTTTTTACATGATTTTCGAAGTGCATGACATGCCTAAGAGGTTTAGTTTCAGCATCTCAAACTTGTTGGCTACAGAAAGGCTGCCTTTACACCCTTTGTCACCGAGGATTTTCGAGACCTTATGCCCATTGCAGTGCCCCAAGAGCCGATGGCCATTCGCCACTCCTTCTCCAAGAAAGGGGGGCCCGCGCTACCACAGCAGGTCGCACACAACATCACCGCTTCCTTGAGAAACTCTGTGTGTGACAGGGTGAATTTCACCACAGATACTTGAAACAGTAAGCATGGACAGGGGTGTTACATGTCGCTGACTGGGCACTGGGTAACTATGGTGAGAGATGGAGAAGTGTCTGCTGTACAAGTCTTTCCATCCCCACGAGTTGTGTGTTTCAATCCTTCCTCTGTATGTACAAGTTCCTCCACTGCTTCTGCCTCATCAACCTCGTGTTGTTCCGGCACCTCAGCCCAAACCCTGTGTGGTCAGGCCACCCTTCCTTGTAACTGCGCCCAAGGAATCCCACACACCTCCTTACTATGCTGGCAGTAGAGCTCAAGGCCATCAGGCAGTCAAATGTTTACTTTGAAATGTAGGGGAAATGTGAGACACCGCTGAGGAGTTGTGGAAGGTTAGCTCTGTAGAGTGAGACCGAGTTTCATCAATGGTTGTCTCCACTCAACCAGCAGCCAGGGAATGCCGGGTGCGACAATGATGCAAAACAGTCTGCGGCCCTTCTTCAGGGCAATGTGACACACGTGCCTTGTATGGTTCACGTGTTGAATCTGAATCTCCAGCAATTTTTAAAACACTATCCTGGCCTACATGTCCTTCTGTCGAGGGCACGGTGTAATGCCTGCCTGGATCGACACACTCAGACGGGCTGTAAAGGATAGGCTAGAGGGAAGCTACTCACCAAGCTGGACCCCCAGAACCCTGAAACCCTTTAACCCCTATACAGTAATTTTGAATGACACAGGTCCCAAGTTGATCAATACCTGTGGAAGGCTGCAGTTCCAGAGAATAGTAGTCATGCAGGGGCAAACCATTAATTGAGGAAGAGGAACAGAATGGGAGGGACAGGACTTAATCAGAAAACAAGCAGAGGTGAAATGCGAATCGGCCAACGAGGTAAATAAACAGCAAGCAGGAAAAGTAGTCAGGTAACAAGCACACAAACTCATAAAACTAAACTGGGGGTAACAGTAACCAGAGGTTCATAGCTATGTCTGGCAGAGGTCTTCAGACAGGAGGGGCCTAAAAAAGGGTGTTGTGTCTTCCCATTGGTTGTAGCTGAATGATGGTACTTCATCTGTGAGATACCCACCACCTGCATTCAGCCAGTGATTCTGCATATGTCAAGGTAACGCAGCCCAGTGGGTGAGCATAACCTGTGTCCACCTGCGCCGCTGGCGTCGACTCCTCTCCCATCATCAGCACTAGGCACGAAAGGAACACGTTGTAACCTTGCGACAGGAGTACAAATTGACGTAGCGGACTCCGGTGGTGAGTTAACAACCGTGTGCTGCAATGATGCAAACATGGCAGCGTGCCTTCGTCAAGGCAATGTGACACACGTGACTTGTATGGCTCACGTGTTTAACCCTAGAACGCGCAAGCATAACAATCTACCATAGAAAACAAATGACCTAGCAGGCCTGCGATGCCCCAGGTATGCGTTCTAGGGTTAATCTGATTCTCCAGTAATTTTTAAAACAACATCCCCGCCTACATGGCCCTGTACAGCGGGCACGCTCGCTATGTGCTCACTTCCATCGTTCGCACCCAGTAGCTCAGCAACTTTCATCGCTCCTGAAGTCTTAAGGTCTGGTGGTTAAACGTCTGAAATACGATGTTCCGACACGCAGGAATTTGAATCTGCACATGCTGCAGCGTCTGTGGCAGCACCACAGAGCCCTGCTGAAATATGTTATGATGTATACCCTGGGCTAACTTGATCCAGAGGTGGTGCAGATCACGCTGCTGGAGTGGTGTCAGATCAAGGACCTATGCACCGATCTACAAAGTTTAAAAAAGTCGACGAAGATGTTTAACACTGGCGATGACATTCTCAGTGTGACAATTTTGGTCATCTACATGATGGAGCACACTGTAAGTATTATTCGGAGTCAGGTGTTGGGACAAGAGGAAGGGGAGGAAGTACTGGAGGAGTCATATGCGGAAGGGATAACAAGATCTACAAGGTCCAGACGGTCAGCGGCACCTTGGCGGCAGTCACAGTACGGTGGGGGAGAGGGATTATCAAGGGCGCATAGTATCAGCAAATCAGTTGAGGAAGGTGCAGGAGCCCATGAAGAAATGGAGGACGAACTGGCGATGGGCATGGAAGACTCAGCAGATTAGTGAGAGCTTGCTCACATTTCGGTTGTGCGAGGTTGTGGGGAGAGGGCAGAGGAAGGAGGCACGATTCTCACCTCTCCGCCACCAACACACCAAGGACTTGGTCCTCCTGGATGCACAAGACACATGAGCGCCTTCTTGCTGCACTACCTACAACATGACCTTCGGATTGTACGAATTCCAAGTCATGCTGACTACTGGGTTGCCACACTGTTAGATCCCGGTAGAACACAAAATTTTGCGAAATAACTCCTGCCATAGAAAGGGACGCATGTATTCCGGAGCGTCAGCAGAAGGTGTTACACAATCTTACATCTGCTTTTTCACTAAACACCAGTGGTGCACAGAGTGAATCTCAATGCTTTGTCATCGATAGGAGGAAATGGTCTTACTTGTCCACATCTGAGGGACCGAGGGCTGGCTGCTGTGCTGAGACGGCGTTGAGTACGGTGTCCCTGCAGAGTTGCATTTTTGGTCATATACAAACTGAGTTGAAAAAGGACAGATGCTGGTTGAAAGGGGAAGAGGTGTGTTGGAAAGGGTAAAAAAAGTTTGTGTCTGTGGGTTTGGTGGTTAAGCAACATTAACATTTGCTGAAGAAACAACATCTGGTATGGTGGGACTGGCAGATTTGGATAAGTTGGTATATGTTACCGCTATATAAAAAAATTAAGAAGAAAAGAAAGATAAAGGTAGATATCCCTATCGCCATTCAGTGTCCACCGTGCTCACAGATGGAAAAGGAGAGGTTGGCAACTGGAAGGTTAGGTGGAGGATACAGAGCAGGATGACTTTCAAACAAATAGTAGCCTGAACCAAGTTAGACGCCACTTGGATCTGGAGACTGGGAGCCCTGTTAGCATGACAGGGTCCACACACAGCCCCGGAACTCCCTGCTAACAACACAGGGGCCATTGGGTACGCTGTCCGTGTGCGTAGGGGACAAACCTGTGGACAGCAGGCGCATCAGCAGCAGCAGGCCTGTTTATGCCACTGGACTGTACTAGCAGGACTGGTAGGACAGGAGCTGTTCTTAAACGTTCTGCGTTACCAACTGTGGTGACGGCCTGCATCGATGACCTATCCCTGCCTACCTCTGCGCTAAAGCCGCAATGTGTTCAACACATGGAGGTGTGCTGTTTCGTAGAATAATAGAAGACTGGGCACCATCTTGTTGGCTCCAGCCCCTTTTATAACCTGGGTCTGCCCCAAACCAGGGTGGACCATAATGCACCTCCTGGAGACAAAAGCAGAGTGACACGTCATGAGTGGCATAATTAGCGTCCTATTTTGAACCGCCACTTGAATGATGACCTCATGGCTGCCACAACCAAAACACCTCAACAGTCATCGTCTGACCAACAACAATGAGGTGACAAGTCATAGGGGCGGGCCTGTGCAAGCCTGTTGGGAGTGGCCTGGCCAAATTGTCAGGACACCTGATGCCCTGTGGTCTATATGGGCCCCCCACATCAGGGGCAGGGCCAAAGAGTTAATTACCGGACCTAGCCTCTGATGCAGTAAGTGCCTGAGCATGCTCAGTAGCATGAAATACAGTTTCTGAAAAAAAGACTATCCGCTTCAGCATGCTGTCTAGGCACAACACAGGACTTAGACCCGGCATGGAGTGCAAGTACCTGTGCAAAGAGGCTTTTCTCAGTAAGTGTGAAGCCCCACAGGTGTTGTGTTGGTGTATTACCTTCAGGGACTCCACGTGGAGGAAGAGTCTGGTCACACTTAGGTTGCTTCTTTATATGTATTTTCGTGACGCCACTCTCGGTATTGCGGTCAGTGGGGACCGCCACTGCAGTGTAAGGGGAAACCTGGGGCTTATGTTGGGTGCAGTTAGTTTTAGTGGCCTCCCGAGAGTGAGTCAAGCCCCAGGGCCCTGTGTAAGTGTGTTGAGTCGTAGGTCGCAAAATGACTCAGGCATAGTCCAAACGAGCATGCACTGTAGCCCAAAATTAAGACTTTGCCTCAGGAATGACACAGTCAGGCTGAGCATACTCAGTAGGCAAAACACTGGAGTTAGGCTGCGGCTGGGGTAAATCGGCACACGCATGCGCACTGGCTGCCTCTCCACACTTACACGTGGTTGAGAAAGCAGCCAGCTGGACAACCCGAGGCATAGCCCTAAATGGCAGCTGACGCCTGGGCGCAACTGGAACCGCAGCAGGTTGCTTGAGTTTACGGCGGCACCAATTCGTAACAATAAATAACAGCTAAAATAACAGGTGTACTTCTTCACGTAGATAATCTGATATGATCTTTTTTTCACGGACACGACCATCGTTAACAAAAGTAGAGGAGGCACCCAAACAGCAGCTGCTTCAATGGATGTGAAGTGCGCAATAAAGTGGGCTCTCCTCCACCACAAGTTCAATATCACAAATACTACATTCCACAGTGGTGGAAACCCAATCGCACTTGCTTCATAACTGCTCTCAAGTTTCTATCAGCACTGCTGAATAAGGGGTAACAGAGATGTTTGAGTCTGCAGAGCCGTTCAGTCACACTGTAGCCTGGGAATCAGAGGTCTGCTATAAAGCTCCAGTGAGTACAGACAAAGAAGTTCTTCTTATTAGTATTATTATTAATATTTATTTATAGAAAAACACTGTGGAAAGAAAGCGCAATAGGGTCTTACCCCAGACAATTGGGGAAAATCAAGGAGGGTGGTCTTACTCACCTATAGGGGTTGTGAAAGTCACAACGCCTATAACAGCATATAAAAGTATCCAAGCCACGGCAGCGGACCCAAGAGTAGCAGATAACAGAAAGTAGTAGATAGGGATGTTAAACCGCGCCACTGACTCAGCCGATCCAGGAGATTAATGGATAGGTGTTGCTTTAATTCATTACACAGATCAGGTCAACGCGTTTCGGGAGTCGCAGCTCCCTTCATCAGGACAGTCTGGCAAGCAAAACACATCTGCTGTACAGGGAATACTTTCAGCAATATATACCTTACTAATGACGTCATGGTCCGCCCACTTCTGAAAAAAATCGGCGGGAATCCATGTATAGAAAAAAATGTATATGTGTCATCTCTATAACATTCAGCCTTTCTTATAGTACGTCACTTTGTCCTTGTCATATCTGTCCTGACGACTCAGAAGTTTAAAATAAACTGAATTACAAAGAAAATAAAAACATATGTTTGTGCCAAATCTATATGCGTCTCTCTCTTTTACATATGGTGTCAAAAAAAGTTCATGAGGAACCCATGTAGATGTGCACCTCAAACATCGCAACATTACCTAGAACCTACTTAGGAAAGTATCAATTTAATCAAAGCGGCCGGAATGTGATCGTATAGTCCGCCCGTACCATATGGGAGGTGACCGTCGGGATGTGTTCAAAAAACGGGAATCATTATAAGGAGTACTACAGGGAAAAAAATAAATAAAAAAAAAATAAATAAAATATATATATAATGAAAAAAGGCGTAGCTAAGAGGATCAATTATCCCATAAATAAAAAATATATATATATATATGTATCTACATTATGTGATATTCACTGGATAAAAAAATATATAAAAAAATATTTACATATATAAATTGGATTAATAATAATGATAAGAAGAAGGGGATCACAATAATATACCTTAAAGAACGGTGCCATTGTCTGAGAGCCAAAAATATGATTAAGCCTAGGCTCCATGGCGGGAACATAAAGCAAACCAAGGACGCTATAGTGTCTTGTGTGTAAGTGCAGGTTTAAAAACCCTATCCCTATGATTGTTAAATGCCTCGACCAACCCGCTAGTGCGGGTCAAGCTGAGGGAAAGACCCCATCAATGTTTTTTAATCGGGAACCAGCGTTATATCACCATGTAATCTAGATTAATTTTATTCCCGATCTGTGGAATCGTAGAAAAAAAAAAAAAAATTTTTTATTTATTATTATTTTCTTGACTATACCCGGTTACTAAGTGTGGGAAAAATATAAACAACTATTTGGTGAAGGTATGGAAATAGTATAAAGAGACTGAACTATGCCGTGAGGGTGAATAAGTACAACATGGGAGGAAAAATCAGGTGCACATGTCAAGATAACCTCTTTCGAGGAATGTGCGCAGACCTCTGCTGAGTGAAGGTAAGGAGCTAGTGTGAACTTGAGGTTCAATAAAGTTCAAACCCGTGGGAAAAAATCCAGTGCGCATGTCAAGTCAACCCTCTCTCGAGGAAAATGTCCAGATCTCTGTTCCGTAGAAATATGGAGCTAGTATGAGAGGAGCTAACCGTGCGGGTGAAAAAAGTTCAAAATCGTGGGAACAATTCCAGTGAGCATGTCAAGGAGATCCCTCTTGCGAAATCCGTTTCTATGGAGCTATGTGTGGTCTGTAGTGTGTCACAAAAACCTTACAACTGTTATATCTCTAGCTATTATTAAGAATACATATATGTACATATGAAAAAAAGTAATTGTATATAAAAAAATGTATAAAATAATGTTAAAACCTGAGGCTATGACCTGATCAAATTATTACAATAAAATTATTAAAATAATGACTACCTGACAGGATGTAAATCCTCTAAAAATATATTATAACATTAAACATCATAAAATTACATAAAAATACATGAAAAATACATAAAAATTAGATTAGTGAAAAACACATAAGGACTCATAGTCCATGATATTCTCTAATCAGGGAAGATCCATTGCTTGTTAGACGGCGGCCCTGAACTATCCTATCCTTGGGGATATCGTTGTCATTTCTCTTACAACACAGGTATATCCATATTAAAGGGACTTTCTTTCGGGAAAAAATAGTGAACTAATAAAATAGATCCGTTACTTCATTGAGCCCAAATGGTTTTAATGTGTTAAGTTTATAGATCCAATAGGTCTCTTTCCTCTTTAGAGCATCAATACGATTGTGTGAAAGAGGGGTTATCTGTTCGATCGGGGTGATCCTGATCTTTGCTCTCCCATTATGCTCCATAGTGATGTGTCTCGACAGACCATGTAACATGAATCCTATTTTAATGTTGTGTCTGTGCGAGTTTAACCTCTTATGCAGTGCCTGTATTGTTCTCCCAATATATTGTCTATCGCATTCACATTCAATCAAGTATATCACAAAGTCAGACTGACAATTTAAACGTGATTTGATGGAAAACACTTCCCCCCCCGTTTTAGAGCAAAAATTGACTCTTTGGTGTTGAATTGACCTACAGCATAGACAGTTCTTAGAGAAACATTTGAACGATCCCTTGGTATTATCCATGGCTTCCATGGGTTTATTTTCTCTGAGCCGGCTAGGAGCTAACTGGTTTTTTAATGTCGAGGCTCTTCGATAGGTGATCCCAGGCACCTCTGGGATAGCATCCTTCAGAAAGGGGTCATTCCGAAGAATACCCCAGTGTTTACGGATAATACTCTTGATCAAATCCCCATCATTACTGTAAGTCGTCACAAAATTGGACGAAAAATTTACACTCGTGTCCTTCATCCCGTGACTGTTTGGACTTACTAAATCTTTCTGTGTAAGTTTTTTGTTGATCTGATATGCCTTCTTAATTAATGGTATAGGATAGTCTTTCTCCAAAAACCTTTCTCTCAGGATATTGGCTTGTAGTTCAAAATCCCTATCTAAAGAACAATTCTTTCGGATTCTTTGGAACTGATTCTTTGGGATATTTTGTAACCATTTGTTGTAATGGCTGCTAGTAAAATGAATATAGCCATTGCTATCAACTTTTTTGAAGAAAGTTTTCGTATGGATAGCTCCTTCATTGTGTGATATAGTCAAGTCTAGGAAATCAATGCTGTCCTTATTTATAATAGGGGAGAAAATGAGACCCCAATTGTTATTGCATATTTGTCCTAGGAATTCATTCACATTATTTTGTGAATTGTCCCAAATCAGGAACAGGTCGTCGATGTATCTTTTATAGACAATCACATGCTTGAATAATACCGACCCAAAAATGTATAATAACTCAAACATACCCATGAACAGATTTGCGTATGTAGGTGCGACTTTAGACCCCATCGCAGTCCCACAGCATTGGTTTATATATTTTTTTATCCAGTGAATATCACATAATGTAGATACATATATATATATATATTTTTTATTTATGGGATAATTGATCCTCTTAGCTACGCCTTTTTTCATTATATATATATTTTATTTATTTTTTTCCCTGTAGTACTCCTTATAATGATTCCCGTTTTTTGAACACATCCCGACGGTCACCTCCCATATGGTACGGGCGGACTATACGATCACATTCCGGCCGCTTTGATTAAATTGATACTTTCCTAAGTAGGTTCTAGGTAATGTTGCGATGTTTGAGGTGCACATCTACATGGGTTCCTCATGAACTTTTTTTGACACCATATGTAAAAGAGAGAGACGCATATAGATTTGGCACAAACATATGTTTTTATTTTCTTTGTAATTCAGTTTATTCTAAACTTCTGAGTCGTCAGGACAGATATGACAAGGACAAAGTGACGTACTATAAGAAAGGCTGAATGTTATAGAGATGACACATATACATTTTTTTCTATACATGGATTCCCGCCGATTTTTTTCAGAAGTGGGCGGACCATGACGTCATTAGTAAGGTATATATTGCTGGAAGTATTCCCTGTACAGCAGATGTGTTTTGCTTGCCAGACTGTCCTGATGAAGGGAGCTGCGACTCCCGAAACGCGTTGACCTGATCTGTGTAATGAATTAAAGCAACACCTATCCATTAATCTCCTGGATCGGCTGAGTCAGTGGCGCGGTTTAACATCCCTATCTACTACTTTCTGTTATCTGCTACTCTTGGGTCCGCTGCCGTGGCTTGGATACTTTTATATGCTGTTATAGGCGTTGTGACTTTCACAACCCCTATAGGTGAGTAAGACCACCCTCCTTGATTTTCCCCAATTGTCTGGGGTAAGACCCTATTGCGCTTTCTTTCCACAGTGTTTTTCTCTGACTGATTCGGATCTGGTGTGACCAGCTCCCTTGGTGGATATAGCTGCAGAGGGTCGTTTGACTATATAATGGATTATTTCAACAACCGGTTGTCCTCTAGGGAAAAACTAATCCTACAAACAGTAGGTACCCGTGAATTGATCAATACTGACTGTGATTTGGATCTACCCAATGTCTATTCAGAGGAGGATACTTTAAGCATGAAAAGACTGTTTGTACGACTGGAGGATCTTTTGAAAGAAGAACTCCGCTTTGGGTTGGATGCCCGTTTTCTGACCATCTATATGGAAGAGAAGTTGTGCCCTAGGGGCTTAAGGATTAAACATGACTCTCCTTTCCCCTCTGATCCGGTTTTTTCACTGGAATGGGAGGGGATCCTTAATGATTGTATGAGGAATATGCTACAATGTTTATATAAGAAAAGGACTATGATTGCCAATGAGGCCACTGCTAAAATTGAGGATCTGTATAAAGAACTCAGTCATTTTGAATTGCACCCTGAATATAAAATAGCCAATTCCGATATTAACACTAAACTCACACAAATGGAACAGGATACGATTTTCAGGAAGTCAAAAAAATTACAGAGAGATAGGCAGGACATGATTCCCTCAAAATCCCAGGTTCCTATCCCTCGTGATTCGTCCAGAGAACCTGTTAATTGCAGGCTCAGGATTAATAGCTTCAATAGCAAAAGCTTTTTTAACAGCAAGTTCCATAAGAGCAGAAAAGGATCTTCATCCTCATCTAGGAATGAGATGGTGGGCCCTATTCCCTTGAACTCTGAGACGACCCCTATTCATCAGACTCCCATAAATTCTGATGCAAGGGGATCACAATTCAAAATAGTCTCCATTGAACCTCCAGGGGGAAATTTAAACATGGCACCTAAGGAAGTGGTTCCTAGTGAACCGTCCAATGAGATCTTGACAGACGTTCCTAAAAATGATGGCAAATTGAGAGATTTTGAGAGTACTAAAAGACAACTCGAAGCTTTAAGGATTCAGATTGAAAGAATCCGCAAGGAAAGAGATATAGCCTTAGAAAAAGAGTTCAATAATTTGATCCCCCTAGATGAACCTGACAAGGATTTCATAGATCTCCTTGAACTATCGACACATGAGGAGTTCATTCCCCTACCAGAGATACCCAATGTTAATGAACCGATGACTATCCTATCTCCTAGGGCCCCCCCGAATACAAGCCCTAAAATTAACACGATCACCATTGATAACTCCCAAAAAGGTAATACTTGTGTTCCTTTTTTAGCCCTGGCCAAAAAGTCACAGAGCCACATAACCCACTTTTTAACACCAAGAATAGGAAAGAGAAAAAGCACTACAGAGGATCCAGGGCTGGAATTAGGGTCAAACAAAAAAGAGAGAAGAGATCCACTACACGAGACACTAATATAGGGATTTTTAATCTATCTGATTACCCGCTATCCAAAGGGGAGCTTAAAGTTCTCAGGAAAGGCTTATCCTTTTGTCCTGCCACTAATGCCAATGACTTCGAGTTGTATTTGGACTTTCAGAAGTATGTGAGGAAACTGACTCTAACAAGACATTTTGAGATACATAAGACTCGCCCCAATATGGACCTGGAGAGTCCTGATAATAATAATTTTTATCATACGGATTTGAAATCAAAATCCAATTTTTACCCTATACGCAGCAAGGGTCACCATCTACAGACGTTCAGTGATTTAGTTTTGGAAGAATTTAAAAAACTCTCATGCTATAGGAATTCAATAAGAACCAATTTAAATATGGAGGAGAGAAGAGCTTTACTCTCATTAAAAAATAATCCTGACCTAGTGATTAGATGCGCTGACAAAGGAGGTGGGGTCGTAGTACAAAATAAAGTAACCTATATACAGGAGGCACTTAGGAACCTATCGAACCCTCTCCATTATGAGACTGTGGACATGGCCATTTATAATCAAGCTATTATTGAATACCATACTTTGATTAATAAAGCGGTCAAAGAAGGAATATTAAATAAGGATGAGGCTAAGTTTCTCAACATTAAAGATCCGAAACTAGCCTTTTACTATCACCTACCGAAGATCCATAAGGATCTGGAGAATCCCCCTGGGAGACCTATCATTTCAGGTATAGATTCGTTGACTGCAAATCTGGCAGCTTATATTGACCGCATTATGAGAAGTCATGTCACCAATTTGAGGAGCTATCTCCGTGACTCCACAGAGCTTATTAATATAATTAAGAATATTGAGTGGAAAGATACGTTTGTTTTTGTAACCCTGGATATCTCAGCCCTGTATACTAATATCTCCCACCGATTGGGAATAGAGTGCTTCAGACAGTTTCTATTAGTGGATGAACGTCTGCCGGAAGGACAAAAAAACTTCCTCCTTGAAGGAATGAGGTTTATACTATGTAATAACTACTTCACATTCCGAGACACACTGTACCACCAATGCTGTGGGACTGCGATGGGGTCTAAAGTCGCACCTACATACGCAAATCTGTTCATGGGTATGTTTGAGTTATTATACATTTTTGGGTCGGTATTATTCAAGCATGTGATTGTCTATAAAAGATACATCGACGACCTGTTCCTGATTTGGGACAATTCACAAAATAATGTGAATGAATTCCTAGGACAAATATGCAATAACAATTGGGGTCTCATTTTCTCCCCTATTATAAATAAGGACAGCATTGATTTCCTAGACTTGACTATATCACACAATGAAGGAGCTATCCATACGAAAACTTTCTTCAAAAAAGTTGATAGCAATGGCTATATTCATTTTACTAGCAGCCATTACAACAAATGGTTACAAAATATCCCAAAGAATCAGTTCCAAAGAATCCGAAAGAATTGTTCTTTAGATAGGGATTTTGAACTACAAGCCAATATCCTGAGAGAAAGGTTTTTGGAGAAAGACTATCCTATACCATTAATTAAGAAGGCATATCAGATCAACAAAAAACTTACACAGAAAGATTTAGTAAGTCCAAACAGTCACGGGATGAAGGACACGAGTGTAAATTTTTCGTCCAATTTTGTGACGACTTACAGTAATGATGGGGATTTGATCAAGAGTATTATCCGTAAACACTGGGGTATTCTTCGGAATGACCCCTTTCTGAAGGATGCTATCCCAGAGGTGCCTGGGATCACCTATCGAAGAGCCTCGACATTAAAAAACCAGTTAGCTCCTAGCCGGCTCAGAGAAAATAAACCCATGGAAGCCATGGATAATACCAAGGGATCGTTCAAATGTTTCTCTAAGAACTGTCTATGCTGTAGGTCAATTCAACACCAAAGAGTCAATTTTTGCTCTAAAACGGGGGGGGAAGTGTTTTCCATCAAATCACGTTTAAATTGTCAGTCTGACTTTGTGATATACTTGATTGAATGTGAATGCGATAGACAATATATTGGGAGAACAATACAGGCACTGCATAAGAGGTTAAACTCGCACAGACACAACATTAAAATAGGATTCATGTTACATGGTCTGTCGAGACACATCACTATGGAGCATAATGGGAGAGCAAAGATCAGGATCACCCCGATCGAACAGATAACCCCTCTTTCACACAATCGTATTGATGCTCTAAAGAGGAAAGAGACCTATTGGATCTATAAACTTAACACATTAAAACCATTTGGGCTCAATGAAGTAACGGATCTATTTTATTAGTTCACTATTTTTTCCCGAAAGAAAGTCCCTTTAATATGGATATAACTGTGTTGTAAGAGAAATGACAATGATATCCCCAAGGATAGGATAGTTCAGGGCCGCCGTCTAACAAGCAATGGATCTTCCCTGATTAGAGAATATCATGGACTATGAGTCCTTATGTGTTTTTCACTAATCTAATTTTTATGTATTTTTCATGTATTTTTATGTAATTTTATGATGTTTAATGTTATAATATATTTTTAGAGGATTTACATCCTGTCAGGTAGTCATTATTTTAATAATTTTATTGTAATAATTTGATCAGGTCATAGCCTCAGGTTTTAACATTATTTTATACATTTTTTTATATACAATTACTTTTTTTCATATGTACATATATGTATTCTTAATAATAGCTAGAGATATAACAGTTGTAAGGTTTTTGTGACACACTACAGACCACACATAGCTCCATAGAAACGGATTTCGCAAGAGGGATCTCCTTGACATGCTCACTGGAATTGTTCCCACGATTTTGAACTTTTTTCACCCGCACGGTTAGCTCCTCTCATACTAGCTCCATATTTCTACGGAACAGAGATCTGGACATTTTCCTCGAGAGAGGGTTGACTTGACATGCGCACTGGATTTTTTCCCACGGGTTTGAACTTTATTGAACCTCAAGTTCACACTAGCTCCTTACCTTCACTCAGCAGAGGTCTGCGCACATTCCTCGAAAGAGGTTATCTTGACATGTGCACCTGATTTTTCCTCCCATGTTGTACTTATTCACCCTCACGGCATAGTTCAGTCTCTTTATACTATTTCCATACCTTCACCAAATAGTTGTTTATATTTTTCCCACACTTAGTAACCGGGTATAGTCAAGAAAATAATAATAAATAAAAAATTTTTTTTTTTCTACGATTCCACAGATCGGGAATAAAATTAATCTAGATTACATGGTGATATAACGCTGGTTCCCGATTAAAAAACATTGATGGGGTCTTTCCCTCAGCTTGACCCGCACTAGCGGGTTGGTCGAGGCATTTAACAATCATAGGGATAGGGTTTTTAAACCTGCACTTACACACAAGACACTATAGCGTCCTTGGTTTGCTTTATGTTCCCGCCATGGAGCCTAGGCTTAATCATATTTTTGGCTCTCAGACAATGGCACCGTTCTTTAAGGTATATTATTGTGATCCCCTTCTTCTTATCATTATTATTAATCCAATTTATATATGTAAATATTTTTTTATATATTTTTTTATCCAGTGAATATCACATAATGTAGATACATATATATATATATATATTTTTTATTTATGGGATAATTGATCCTCTTAGCTACGCCTTTTTTCATTATATATATATTTTATTTATTTTTTTCCCTGTAGTACTCCTTATAATGATTCCCGTTTTTTGAACACATCCCGACGGTCACCTCCCATATGGTACGGGCGGACTATACGATCACATTCTGGCCGCTTTGATTAAATTGATACTTTCCTAAGTAGGTTCTAGGTAATGTTGCGATGTTTGAGGTGCACATCTACATGGGTTCCTCATGAACTTTTTTTGACACCATATGTAAAAGAGAGAGACGCATATAGATTTGGCACAAACATATGTTTTTATTTTCTTTGTAATTCAGTTTATTTTAAACTTCTGAGTCGTCAGGACAGATATGACAAGGACAAAGTGACGTACTATAAGAAAGGCTGAATGTTATAGAGATGACACATATACATTTTTTTCTATACATGGATTCCCGCCGATTTTTTTCAGAAGTGGGCGGACCATGACGTCATTAGTAAGGTATATATTGCTGGAAGTATTCCCTGTACAGCAGATGTGTTTTGCTTGCCAGACTGTCCTGATGAAGGGAGCTGCGACTCCCGAAACGCGTTGACCTGATCTGTGTAATGAATTAAAGCAACACCTATCCATTAATCTCCTGGATCGGCTGAGTCAGTGGCGCGGTTTAACATCCCTATCTACTACTTTCTAATATTTATTTATAGAGCACCATTGATTCTATGGTGCTGTACATGACAAGGGGGTTACATACAGAATACATATACAAGTAACAATAGACAGACTGGTACAGAGGGCAGAGGACTCAGCCCTTGCGGGATTACATTGTAAAGTATTTTGTGGAGTAGACAGTAGGTGGGGGTGTAGGTTGGGCAGAAGCTCCGCACCGTGGTGGTGTCATTTAATGGTTATAGTAATTTATGAACAGAGGATTTTTCAGGTTACGTTTGAAGCTTGCGAGTGTAGCAGATAATCTGACGTGTTGAGGCAGCGAGTTATAGGAGACAGGGGAAATGATCTGCACAGATGGCCAGAAGGTTTGTGAGTTGGATCCAGGCCCCGATGAAGAAGGTGCTGATCATAATGTACACCCTCATTTCCAAACCGTACATCATCCTTTTAGAGACAATGGGTAACATGATGACGAGACTCAGATACCTGATTGTAACGTCAACTTTGCTATTGGGTCAGGGCAGGAAGAGGTTGTCACGGAGGACTCAGGACGAGGGGAATGAAAACACACAGGGTGATGATGAGGTTGGAGACACCACTTACTGTCAAACCAAAGTGAGCCAATCCATGACGTCAGCAGTGGAGGTGGAGGAGGATGCTACTGACAACGAGTTTACGTTGTGTCTTCATGGACAAAGACAAAGTACTGGAAGCAAGTCAACAACTGAATCCTCGGCCATAACTCTGCCTATGAGCATAAGTCATGTTGGCTATGCAGTTCGCATGGGCTGTAAGCCTTGCCTAGCCTGGGAATTTTTTGGACATAGCAAAGGATCACACAAGTCATGTAATTTGTAACAATCTCTAGAAGTCAAAAAATTTCAAGTTTGAGTACTACCACCATGAAGTGTCACATGGATATGAATTGATAGCGTGAGGATGTATTGCTCAGCTTTAGCCACTGTCAATGCAACATGCTTATTTGCCGTTCATTGCATGCATTGTTGCAGACTACACACAAGGGGCTGCTGGTTTTTTGGATCTGCTTTTGTCTGTTTGTTCACTATAGCAATAGCAAAACGATCTTCGGGTGTGGACTTGGAGATGCTGTCTATGACCAGAATGAAAAATAAAGGTGTGTGTTACAGCAAGGAGCAACCACGGAAACACTTTGTTCAATTGTGAGGGGAGTCATTTTGGAGTTTGGTGAGGAGTACCGTAACGCCAGTGAGCAGCATCCTGTGCCACAGACCAACATTCTTCCGGTGCTGTCTATACTGTTTACCATGATAGGAGAGTAAAGTCAGTTTTTATGGCAAATGGACATCACAGTACCCGGGTACGGTAGGCTGTGCCCAGACAGTAATGCGTGCACGCAACACTTTGTTTTATTATGAAAACACATATCTGTTATGGGTAGGACGACTATATAGACAATCACACTTGCTGCCTCTGCACTGTCAAATTGTCATGTACAGTTTAAATCATAGAGGGACAGCGACACATGTTTGCATTGAATGTTGCTTTTCAAGATATACATGACTGTGTTGCAGAGCTGTGTGGTTTGCATTCACACTGTTATCATCTGCCTTATCTGTGAGGCTTCAGCTAACAAGGGTATTCAGGGTGGGTGATGTGTTTTGTCTATGTTTAGCTAGATAACTGGGAAGCTCTTGTGATGCGCCACTAGTAAGTTGTCTTCGCACACACACACACACACAAACACACAATTACTGCTGCTACGCAGAGGGCTTAGCAAGTAGTAGGCAACTGAATAGATTTTTCTATTATTTCAATTTTATGCATGGTTCTTATTGTTTGTTTTGGGAAAGTGAAACAATAATTTATGAACCCAACTGCATACAGTGCTTTTCATGTTGCGTGGTTTTGCTGCATACTGGGGAGTCCACCAAATACAAGACTTAAAATGAAGCATAAGTCGCAATGGGAATTTCACTGTGCTACAATGCGGCCTAGCGGGGCTGTGCAACCACCGCCTGCTCCATCAAGTGCATCTGCGTGCTCTTCATCCTCTGTGACTGTGGGGACAGCAGTCACACATGCTTTTTCACGCTGAACTTCCACCCCGTTACACGTAAGCGGGAGTTTGATTGGCAGGTCGTCACTTGTTTTGTAAGTGCAAACAGATGGTATTGTAGAGCTGTCAGACATGGAGAGAACTACCATTGGATGAAGGAAACATTATATCCACGCCTGCACCTTCGTCAAAGATTGGCTGGACTATCTGCAGTTAATTATTGCGTTCCACAAATGGAAAGAAGTGTAGAATGCACATGTGTTGCACCTTGCTTGGCAGCAAAGGAACAATAACTTAGTATTCCAAACAATTTTATGATATCAGAAAAAGAGTCAGCTCTTTGGGCAAATTAAATAGCGTGGCAAAAGTGGGCAGGTGGGTACAGTGGCCGTGTTCTGTGGGTACCAGGACAGTAAAGGAAGCCTCACTTTCTATCCCTCCTAATGATGAAATGCGGAAAGGAATTCCATGAGTTTGCTATAAAAATAGCGTAGCAAAATGAGCAGGAGAGTGTAATGCAGTGGTGCTGGAAATAGCTTGGCAACAGTGGGGCAGAAATGGAGTACAACAGCCACTTTTTGTATGCCACTAAGTTGCAGTATTTTTTGCTATTATTATGGCTTATTAAAAACAGAGCAGGAGGGTGTAATGCAGAGGTGCTAGAAATAGCTTGGCACCAGTGGGGAACAAATGGAGTACAACAGCCGCTTTTTGGATGCCACTAAGTTGCAGCATTTTTTGCTATTATTATAGCTTATTAAAAACAGAGCAGGAGGGTGTAATGCAGAGGTGCTAGAAATAGCTTGGCACCAGTGGGGCACAAATGGAGTACAGCAGCCACTTTTTGGATGCCACTAACTGACAGCACTCTTTTAAATTAAAATGGCTTTGCAAAAATGTGTAAGAGGGTGGAATGCAGAGGTGCTAGAAATAGCTTGGCACTATTGGGGCACAAATGAAGTACAACAGCCACTTTTTGTATGCCACTAACTTGCAGCATTTTTTGCTATTATTATAGCTTATTAAAAACAGAGCAGGAGGGTGTAATGCAGAGGTGCTAGAAATAGCTTGGCACCAGTGGGGCACAAATGGAGTACAGCAGCCACTTTTTGTATGCCACTAACTGGCAGCACTCTTTTAAATTAAAATGGCTTTGCAAAAATGTGCAGGAGGGTGTAATGCAGAGATGCTAGAAATAGCTTGGCACCAGTGGGGCAGAAATGGGAGTACAACAGCAACTTTTTGGATGCCACTAAGTTGCAGCATTTTTTGCTATTATTATAGCTTATTAAAAACAGAGCAGGAGGGTGTAATGCAGAGGTGCTAGAAATAGCTTGGCACCAGTAAGGCACAAATGGAGTACAACAGCCACTTTTTGTATGCTACTAAGTTGCAGCATTTTTTGCTATTATTATAGCTTATTAAAAACAGAGCAAGAGGGTGTAATGCAGAGGTGCTAGACATAGCTTGGCACCAGTGGAGCACAAATGGAGTACAACAGCCACTTTTTGGATGCCACTAACTGGCAGTACTCTTTTAAATTAAAATGGCTTTGCAAAAATGTGCAGGAGGGTGTAATGTAGAGGTGCTAGACATAGCTTGGCACCAGTGGGGCACAAATGTAGTACAACAGCCACTTTTTGGATGGCACTAAGTTGCAGCATTTTTTGCTATTATTATAGCTTATTAAAAACAGAGCAGGAGGGTGTAATGCTGAGGTTCTAGAAATAGCTTGGCACCAGTGGGGCACAAATGGAGTACAACAGCCACTTTTTAGATGCCTCTAAGTTGCAGCATTTTTTGCTATTATTATAGCTTATTTAAAACAGAGCAGGGGGTGTAATGCAGAGGTGCTAGAAATAGCTTGGCACCAGTGGGGCACAAATGGAGTACAACAGCCACTTTTTGTATGCTACTAAGTTGCAGCATTTTTTGCTATTATTATAGCTTATTAAAAACAGAGCAAGAGGGTGTAATGCAGAGGTGCTAGAAATAGCTTGGCACCAGTGGAGCACAAATGGAGTACAACAGCCACTTTTTGGATGCCACTAACTGGCAGTACTCTTTTAAATTAAAATGGCTTTGCAAAAATGTGCAGGAGGGTGTAATGTAGAGGTGCTAGACATAGCTTGGCACCAGTGGGGCACAAATGTAGTACAACAGCCACTTTTTGGATGGCACTAAGTTGCAGCATTTTTTGCTATTATTATAGCTTATTAAAAACAGAGCAGGAGGGTGTAATGCAGAGGTGCTAGAAATAGCTTGGCACCAGTGGGGCACAAATGGAGTACAACAGCCACTTTTTGTATGCTACTAAGTTGCAGCATTTTTTGCTATTATTATAGCTTATTAAAAACAGAGCAAGAGGGTGTAATGCAGAGGTGCTAGAAATAGCTTGGCACCAGTGGGGCACAAATGGAGTACAACAGCCACTTTTTGTATGCCACTAACTGGCAGTACTCTTTTAAATTAAAATGGCTTTTCAAAAATGTGCAGGAGGGTGTAATGTAGAGGTGCTAGACATAGCTTGGCACCATTGGGGCAAAAATGAAGTACAACAGCCACTTTTTGTATGCCACTAACTTGCAGCATTTTTTGCTATTATTATAGCTTATTAAAAACAGAGCAGGAGGGTGTAATGCAGAGATGTTAGAAATAGCTTGGCACCAGTGGGGCACAAATGTAGTACAACAGCCACTTTTTGTATGCTACTAAGTTGCAGCATTTTTTGCTATTGTTATAGCTTATTAAAAACAGAGCAAGAGGGTGTAATGCAGAGGTTCTAGAAATAGCTTGGCACCAGTGGAGCACAAATGGAGTACAACAGCCACTTTTTGGATGCCACTAACTGGCAGTACTCTTTTAAATTAAAATGGCTTTGCAAAAATGTGCAGGAGGGTGTAATGTAGAGGTGCTAGACATAGCTTGGCACCAGTGGGGCACAAATGTAGTACAACAGCCACTTTTTGGATGGCACTAAGTTGCAGCATTTTTTGCTATTATTATAGCTTATTAAAAACAGAGCAGGAGGGTGTAATGCAGAGGTGCTAGAAATAGCTTGGCAACAGTGGGGCACAAATGGAGTACAACAGCCACTTTTTAGATGCCTCTAAGTTGCAGCATTTTTTGCTATTATTATAGCTTATTAAAAACAGAGCAGGGGGTGTAATGCAGAGGTGCTAGAAATAGCTTGGCACTATTGGGGCACAAATGGAGTACAACAGCCACTTTTTGTATGCTACTAAGTTGCAGCATTTTTTGCTATTATTATAGCTTATTAAAAACAGAGCAAGAGGGTGTAATGCAGAGGTGCTAGAAATAGCTTGGCACCAGTGGGGCACAAATGGAGTACAACAGCCACTTTTTTATGCCACTAACTGGCAGTACTCTTTTAAATTAAAATGGCTTTTCAAAAATGTGCAGGAGGGTGTAATGTAGAGGTGCTAGACATAGCTTGGCACCTTTGGGACAAAAATGAAGTACAACAGCCACTTTTTGTATGCCACTAAGTTGCAGCATTTTTTGCTATTATTATAGCTTATTAAAAACAGAGCAGGAGGGTGTAATGCAGGGGTGTCAGCTATGTGTCATCTGTGTCTCATCCATGTTTTTTCTGGTATGGATATAGAAAATAAAATTACAAAGCTTCTATTATACTTTGAATGTTTAACATGTAGAACAAACAGATGATACACTCATGGCACATGGATGCCGTCCATGTGCTGTACTTTTTACACGGACACTTAGACTTGTATTGGCCGCTATCATCCAGGCTGCTGGAAAAAGTTGACTTGTTTTGATTTGGCTCATACCGACATACGTTTGGTTCACATGGAAAAGTAAGCAATATCATGAGTTGTATAATGAATGTCTGGCATCCCTTAAGACTGTCATTCGTATGGATTAGTTAAAAGAAAAAAGTTTTGGTACCATGTTAGCCAGTTGAAAAATGATTGATTGCTCTCAGTGAGAGAAACAGAATTAGTCTTGTAGTCTGATACCTTTTAATAGCTAACTAAAATAAAAATAAATTTTGTTACAGAGCAAGCTTTCGAGATTTCTCAGGTCATGTAGTGGGTCATAATTTCTCCTGACAGGTTGAGGATTGTTTGCCAAACATTTCTGTGCTCCCAACACAACATAAACCACATAAAAGTTGTCATATTAAAAGGCAACTTCAGAACACAGAACCATCGAAGGGTCTGTGAATACAAATTCATTACAACGTTTGACTCTGTCCACACAGGGCTAAATCTATCAGGATGATTTATGATACATTACAAAATCTGAGGAGTCTGCTCCAGAGACTGTGATGGCACCAGATCTGTGATCCTACATGGATATTGGGACAATAAAACTTTCACACCACTAATAAAAGCTAATTAAGGATTCACTTTCTAAGCTTACTGTTTGTTTATTTAAATGCCCTTTTATTATACTATGCCTATACCCAGTTTTGTGTATATATTTGTATTTCTTTAGCTATATTGTTAAACTATGCCTGATGAAGAGACCTGAGAAGCCTTGAAAACTTACTTTGTAACATCATTTATTTTATTTTAGTTAGCCATTAAAAGGTATCACAACTGCAAGATTATAATTTTGTTTCTCTCACTGAGAGCAATCAATCATATATATGGATGGCACACAAAGCATTAATGTGTGAAGGGTGTCTAAGGGTACCGTCACACTTTAGCGACACAGCAGCGATCCCACCAGCGATCTGACCTGGTCAGGAGCGCTGCTGCGTCACTACATGGTTGCTGGTGAGCTGTCAATCAGGCAGATCTCACCAGCGACCAGTGACCAGCCCCCAGCCAGCAGTGACGTGGAAGCGATGCTGCGCTTGAAGGGAGCCGGCGTCTGGAAGCTGTGGACACTGGTAACCACGGTAAACATCGGGTAACCAAGCGCTTGTTACCCGATATTTACCTTGGTTACCAGCGCACACCGCTTAGCGCTGGCTCCCTGCACTCCTAGCCAGAGTACACATTAGGTTATTTACCCGATGTGTACTCTGGCTACATGTGCAGGGAGCAGGGAGCCGGCACTGGCAGCGTGAGAGCGGCGGACGCTTGTAACTAAGGTAAATATCGGGTAACCAAAGAAAGGGCTTCCTTGGTTACCCGATATTTACCTTGGTTACAGCTTACCGCAGGCTGCCAGACGCCGGCTCCCTGCTCCCTGCACGTTTAGATCTTTGCTCTCTCGCTGTCACACACAGCAATGTGTGCTTCAAAGCGGGAGAGCAAAGACTAAAAAATGAACCAGCACTGTGTGTAACGAGCAGCAATCTCACAGCAGGGGCCAGATCGCTGCTCAGTGTCACACACAGCGAGATCGCTAATGAGGTAACTGCTGCGTCACAAAAACCGTGACTCAGCAGCGATCTCAATAGCGATCTCGCTATGTGTGAAGCACCCCTTAGGACTGATTTTAGACTTTAACCCCATTTTCCAGTTTTCAATTTAGTGATTTCCTTCCTTTCTTACAAGAACCGTAAGAACCGAAGTGCTGTTTTTAATACTTTTTTGCGTAGATGCAATGTTTTTATTGCCTGTTATTGCATTGTATTGAAATTTTGGGGTGATTCTGGTCTTTTGATTTTTTTCTCGCTACACCCTTTACTGATCAGATTAATGTATTTTATATTTTGATAGATAAAGCATTTCTGAACTCAGCAATACCAAATAATTGTGTATTTTTTAAATTGTTTAGTTTTCAATTGGGCAAAAGGGAGTGATTAGAACTTTTTTGTTTTATTTTTTCATATGTTTAAAAACTTTTTTTAACTTTTTATTAATTGTACTAGCCCCTTACGGGACCTGAAGCCTGCACAGTCTGATCGCTTGTGCTGTTTAGAGCGATGCTGCCTTCTCCCATATCACACAGTCAAAAGAGCGAGAGATGGCTGAGCAATCCAAAGCATATTTATTCCATGCAATACAGAATGACTATAAAATAATCCACCACACGGGAGGGTAAAAATAGTCCAGAAATGGCATAAATGTCCCAGGGATGACACAATCCTCCAGCAGTCCTTTTTCAGGGTGTTCAGGGTTTTTTTCGCAGTCTCTCTGGTGTGCTAGCCGCAGCCTCAGTGTCTCCCTCAGAGATTCAATTTTGCTCCTTCTCTCTTGAAAGGGTACCTTCACACTTTAGCGATGCAGCAGCGATCTGACCAGCGATCTGACCTGGTCAGGATCGCTGCTGCATCGCTACATGGTCGCTGGTGAGCTGTCAAACAGGCAGATCTCACCAGCGACCAGTGACCAGCCCCCAGCCAGCAGTGACGTGCAAGCAACGCTGCGCTTGCACGGAGCCGGCGTCTGGAAGCTGCGGACATTGGTAACTAAGGTAAACATCGGGTATGGTTACCCGATGTTTACCTTAGTTACCAGCTCACACCGCTTAACTTAGCGTGTGCAGGGAGCAGTAGCCGGCACTGGCAGCGTGAGAGCTGCGGAGGCTGGTAACGAAGGTAAATATCGGGTAACCACCTTGGTTACCCGATGTTTACCTTGGTTACAGCTTACCGCAGGCTGTCAGACGCCGGCTCTTGGTCCCTGCACATTCAGGATTGTTGCTCTCTCGCTGTCACACACAGCGATGTGTGCTTATCAGCGGGAGAGCAACAATAAAAAAAACAACCAGCACTGTATGTAACGAGCAGCGATCTCACAGCAGGGGCCAGATCGCTGCTCAGTGTCACACACAGCGAGATCGCTAATGAGGTCACAAAAAACGTGACTCAGCAGCGATCTCAGTAGCGATCTCGCTGTGTGTGAAGTACCCCTTAAGGTGGTGTCCCACACAGCGACAATGACAATGACGTCGCTGCTACGTCACCATTTTCTTTGACGTTGCAGCGACGTCCCATCGCTGTCGCAGTGTGTGACATCCAGCAACGAGCTGGCCCCTGCTGTGAGGTCGCCGCTCGTTGCTGAATGTCCAGCTTCATTTTTTGGTCGTCGCTCTCCCGCTGTGACGCACAGATCGCTGTGTGTGACAGCGAGAGAGCGACGAAATGAAGCGAGCAGGGAGCAGGTGCTGGCGTCTGGCAGCTGCGGTAAGCTGTAACCAAGGTAAACATCGGGTAACCAAGGTGGTTACCCGATATTTACCTTCGTTACCAGCCTCCGCCGCTCTCACGCTGCCAGCGCCGGCTCCTGCTCTGTGCACATGTAGCTGCAGTACACATCGGGTTAATTAACCCGATGTGTACTGTAGCTAGGAGAGCAAGGAGCCAGCGCTAAGCAGTGTGCGCGGCTCCCTGCTCTCTGCACTGGGACATGTAGCTGCAGTACACATCGGGTTAATTAACCCGATGTGTACTGTAGCTAGGAGAGCAAGGAGCCAGCGCTCAGTGTGCGCGGCTCCCTGCTCTCTGCACATGTTGCAGCACAGCGACACGTGTCGTTATGATCGCTGCTTCGGCTGCTGTGTTTGACAGCTAAGCAGCGATCATAACAGCGACTTACAAGGTCGCTGCTACGTCACAGAAAATGGTGACGTAACAGCGACGTCGTTGTCGCTGTCGTTTAGTGTGACCCCAGCTTAATTCTCACACAGAAAGACTAATCCCCCAGGTAAACAGAGTTTAGGTGAATCCCAGGACCCCTCCCCCAGACCTAAGGACAGAAAAACTTCAATGGGATATAACCTGACTTAACAGGACAAACAATATATCGAATAGACAGACCACCACGTCCAAAACATGAACCCACACAAAATGTTAAATAGGGATGATCGAATACAATATTATTCGCTTCGCCGAATATCCGATTAATACCTCGCAGCTATTCGAGTATTCGCGAATATTCAATCCCCCCTATGTAAGTCTATGGGAAACCAGAATAATTTCATGTTTGACCCGTTGGTGAGTTGTGGTGACTGAGGAAAAGGCTAAAATAGATGGGAAAAGGCAGAAACAGTATGGGCACAGCCTGTAGAAGGTGCCTCACTGCATTTCTGCCCCCTCTCGATTCATCCAAGATGACAGGACGCACACTAACGCACCTCTCGCATTCACCCTCTTCCTCAGATTTGTTGCATATGCTATGACACATGCGACAGAAAACTCCTCCCCGGGTCCAGCTAAGTCACCCCCCCATACCCTCCTGGTGTTACCCGGTGTTCCCCCGGTGTTTTTACCTTTTTCCAGCATTGATCACCGCGTCCCTCCTCCTTCATAATAAGCGCTAGGTGCATGCGCAGAGCGCGGCTGTCAGCTGAGCTTCCTGTGTTCAGTAAGAGCTGCGCTGGCTGGCTGCATGCACACTGCTGCTGTGACCCGGGGAGGGTAGGTGCAGATTCTTTGCACCCACACTCCTCACATGGAGGGTCTGCACTCCTAGAAAATGGGGGACACGTTCCCTGAACGTGCCCCCCCATTTTCTAGAAGGTCCAGAGTAGAGATGAGCGATGTTCGATTCGAACCGTTCACCAATTTCAAATTCGAGTGGTTTTGGGCGATATTTGAGTCGTTCGACGAACTCGAACGATTTGCTTCATGTTCGACCATTCGAGCTACTGTTCGATAATGGTTCGATCACCAAAAGCGTGGCTTTTCACAGTAAGGCTATGTGCGCACGTTGTGTATTTGCAGGCGTCCAGCATCCCCAGCACAATCCCTCTCTTTCCTACTCACCGATCACTGCCGCGGCGCTGCACAGCTGTCACAAAGCTCAGGCGGCTTTTCCTCTTTTGAAAATGGCTGCCACTCAATCTTCAATCTGGTATTCCCTGCTTTCCCTACCCACTGGCGCCGATGATTGGTTGCAGTCAGATACGCCCCCACGCTGAGTGACAGCTGTCTCACTGCAACCAATCACGGCCGCCGGCGGGCGGGTCTATATCGTGCAGTAAAATAAATAAATAAATTAACTGCGGTCCCCCCCCAATTTTGATACCATCCAAGATAAAGCCACACGGCTGGAGGCTGATATTGTCAGGATGGGGAGCGCCACGTAATGGGGAGCCCACGAGCCCACCACCCTAACAATATCAGCCAGCAGCCATCCGGAATTGCCACATCCATTAGATGCGACAGTCCCGGGACTGTACCCGGCTCATCCCGAATTGCCCTGGTGCAGTGTCAATTGGGGTAATAACGTTAGGTTAATAATGACAGGCGTCTCTCCGAGATACCTTCCATGATTAACCTGTAAGTGAAAGTAAATAAACACACACAACGAAAAATCCTTTATTTGGAAAAAGACAAAAAAAACCCCTCTTTTACTACTTTATTAATCCCCAAACAGACATCCATGTCCGAAGTAATCCACACGACGCTTTCAGCTCTGATACATGAAGCTGACAGGGAGCACCGTAGAACATGAGCGCTCTGTGTCAGCAACACGCAGCAAATGAAATGAGCCGCGCTGTCAACCGGAGAATTCACTCAGTGCCTGTGTGTGTCTCTCTCTCTTCTCTTCTCTCTCTCCTCTCTTCTCAAATTCTAATTCAAATATGCTTTATTGGCAGAACCAAATTAGTATTGCCAAAGCAAGAGAAATACAGTAAGTGTGGTGGGAGGGGATCAGGGTTATAGGGAGTTAGGGGCACAATTTGGTCCTTTAAAGTCCTTTTAGGGGCCTTATGTTCCCCTCAGCTTATGACAAATGGTGACATATTAAGCGGCAATCTCCACCATTGATTCTTCTTCCCCCAGTAGGAAGCGGAGTTTCATCTCCTCTTCCATGGATGGAAAGTCCGGGGTATGAGTGGTAAGTATCTGGAAGTGGGAGGCTCTCATTGCTGAGTATTTGTTACAGTGCAGCAGGAAATGCGCTTCGTCCTCCAGAGCCCACTGCTAGCAGTGCTGGCACAGTCTGTTCTCCCGCGGCTTGTATGTCTGTCGGTGCTGCCCTGTTTCCACCTCTAGGCTGTGTGCACTCAGTCTGTACAGGCTCAGGATTTGCCTGTCTTTGGGGTGGTGTAACCTTTCCAGATACGGGGCCAGAGTGTAGTACCTCCGCAGTGACCGGTAGATGGTGAGTTTCTGGGAGTTCTCTAATTCACTCTTCCAATCCTCGATGTATTGCATCTTGCAGCTCTCTGAGATCTTTTATTTGGGCTTTTGTCAGGGTGTGTTGCTGACTTTGGCTGTACTGGTTGCCAGGGTTCCTGGCTTGCTCTGGACTCTGGCTCAGCAGGGCTTTATGATGGTAGGAGCTGGGGTTGCTGCTCTGTATGTGTGCCTGGTGTGATAACGCCCTCTTGTGTATACTGAGCCCTAAGGGGCATCGGCCCAGCTCTGCCCGACAGGCTATGTTTGAGTTGCTGCGATGGACTTGGAGGAGACTTTACAGAACTCCATGGGGAAGACTTTGGTTGGGCTGGAATCCCACTTTGTGTGGTCTGGGTAGGTCGCTGGGCCCCAAACCTCGCTGCCATACAGCAGTATAGGGGTGATGATGCTGTCAAATATCTTGAGCCAGACTCTCACAGGTGGTTTGAGGTGGTACAGCTGTCTTCTAATGGCATAGAAAGTTCTGCATGCTTTTCCTTTCAGGGTTTCTGCTTCTTGCTTGAGGCATCCGTTATTGCTTAGCTCCATACCAAGGTAGGTATAGTTGCTGGTCTTCTCCAGCATGGAGCCATTTAATGTGAAGGTTGGAGTGGGTATTTTATTCTGGTTCCTCTTCTGAAATACCATGACTTTGGTCTTCTTTTGGTTGATGTGAAGCGCCCATGTGGTGCTGAATGTCTGCAGTACTGCCAGGCTATCTTGGAGGCCTCTTTCGGTTGGGGAGAGTAGCAGGAGGTCATCTGCGTACAGCAGGATCTTCACCTCTCGGTCATGCAGACTGAGGCCAGGAGTGGGGGAGGACTCTAGAGCTGCTGCTAGTCCATTTATATAGATGTTGAATAGAGTTGGGCTAAGGCTGCAGCCCTGTCTGACCCCATGGCCCTGTCGGAATAAAGCCGTCCTCTTCCCATTCACCTTCACGCTGCACCGGTTCTCAGTGTATGAGCTCTTGATCACGTCGTAGGTTCTGCCACTTATTCCACTCTCCAGAAGTTTCAGGAACAGGCCAGGGTGCCACACTGAGTCAAATGCCTTTTTGAAGTCCACGAAGCATACAAATAGTTTCCCCTGTTTTTTTCTGTGGACGTGGGTCTTGATGAGGCTGTGCAGGGTGTAGATGTGATCAGTGGTGTGGTGGTTTGGCATGAACCCAGCATGGGAGCGTCGCTACACGGGTTGCTGGTGAGCTGTCACACAGGCAGATCTCACCAGCAACCAGTGACCAGCCCCCAGCCAGCAGCGACGCGTGGAAGCGATGCTGCGCCTGGTAACTAAGGTAAATATCGGGTAACCAACCCGATATTTACCTTGGTTACCAGCGCGCACCGCTTAGCGCTGGCTCCCTGCACACCTAGCCACAGTACACATCGGGTTAATTTAACCCGATGTGTAGCCTGGCTATGTGTGAAGGGAGCAGGGATCCGGCACTGACAGCGTGAGAGCGGCGGCCGCTGGTATTGAAGGTAAACATTGGGTAACCAAGGTAAGGGCTTCTTGGTTACCCGATGTTTACCCTTTTACCAGCGTCCGCAGAAGCCGGCTCCTGACCGGCTGACACAGCCGGTCAATAACGGAGATCCCCGTTGCCTTAGCAACGCGCTTGGTAGCGGTGACTGGGACGTCCCGCTACCAGCACGCAGCGGCACCGGAATCATGTAATCGGAGCAGCGTTGCTATGGCAACCCGTGCCACCGCTTACAGCTGGGAGCCTGTGGTCACTCTCACAGAGTGATTTCTGCACGGAGCACAGCATCTTCCCCCATGCAGCTGTGCTGTCTGATGGAGCAGACAGAGCTGCATGTGTTGAAGGGGAAAGAAGACAGAAGAGCAGGATCGTGGAGGGGTGACAGGGGGTAATAAAGATGGAGTCTCTAAGTGTGTCCTGTGTATTTATTTCTATTAAAGTATTTTTTTTCTGTGTGTTGTTTTTTTTTAACCCTTTATTGGAGATTCTTAATGGCCGGGTCAAACTTGCCTGACATTAAGAATCTCTGACTTAAAACTAGCTAGCAAAACAAAGCCAGTATTAACTCATGATTACCCAACAAGCCGCCCGGCTTCAGGGCTGTTGGAAGAGTTGGATACAGCGCCAGATGATGGCGCTTCTATGAGAGCGCCATTTTCAGGGGTGGCTGCGGACTGCAATTCGCAGCAGAGGGGCCCAGAAACCTCGGGCTAACCTGTGCTGTTGATTCCAATCCCCAGCTGCCTAGTTGTACCCGGCTGGACACAAAAATGGGGCGAAGCCTACGTCGTCTTTTTTTTTTTTTAATTATTTCATAAAATTCATGACTTAAGTAAAAAAAGGGCTTCCCTATATTTTTACTTCCCAGCCGGGTACAAATAGGCAGCTGGGGGTTGGGGGCAGCCCATCCTGCCTGCTGTACCTGGCTAGCATACAAAAATATGGCGAAGCGCACATCATTTTTTTTGTAGTTTTTTTGGCAAAAAAAAAGTAAAAAATGCTTCTTTGGATCTTCCATTGCCAGTGAAGGTAACACCAAGCAGTGGGGGTTAGCATCCAGTAGCTGCTTGGATTACCCTTAGCTAGCAATACAAAAATGTAGCGGGAGCCCATTTTTTTTTTTTTAATTATTTATTTAAATAACTAAAAACAAAAAGGGCTGCCTGACATGACAGTGCTGTAAAAATAAATCTTTAAAAAAAAAATGACGTAGCACTCCGCGATATTTTTGATTCTCAGTGCAGATAAAGCAGAGAGCTATGGGTTGCCACCCCCATCTGCCTGGCGTTACCTTGGCTGGCAATCAAAATACAGGGAAGCCCATTAATTTTTTCTATTTAAAAAATAGTTAAAAAAAAATGACGTTGGGTCCCCCTATTTTTGATAGCCAGCTAGGGTAAAGCAGACGGCTGTAGCCTGAAAACCACAGCTGGCAGCTTTACCGTGGTTGGGGATCCAATGTGGAGGTCACCCCAGGTTCTATTTTTATAATTATTTTATAAATATTAATAGTTACAAAAAAAAGTAGGGTCCCCCCCAAATTGGATCACCAGCCAAGGTAAAGCGGACAGCTGTGGTCTGGTATTCTCAGGGTGGGAAGGTCCATAGTTATTGGGCCTTCACAGCCTAAAAATAGCAGGCCGCAGGCACCCCAGACGTGGTGCATCCACTAGATGCGCCAATCCTGGCTCTTCACCCCAGCTCATCCCGTGCCCTGGTACAGTGGCAAACGGGGTAATAAATGGGGTTGATACTAGCTGTAAAGTCACCTGACATCAAGCCCAGCAGTTTGTGATGTCATGGCATCTATCAGATACCCAACATCATAAACTGTCAGTACTAACAAAAAAAATCGACAAAAAAATTTTATTTAAAAAAACACTCCCCAAAACATTCCCTCTTTCACCAATTTATTGTAAGAAAAAAAATAAGGGGGTCCCACAACGACTCTGCACCGTCTAGAATATGGGGGGAGACACTCAGGGAACGTATCCCCCATTTTCTAAGAGTGCAGACCCTCCATGTGAGGAGTGTGGGTGCAATGAATCTGCACCCACTCTCCCCGGGTTCACAGCAGCAGAGTCGTAACGGTTGCTACCAAAGCTGCAATGCCCTGCTCATGAGGTAAGGGCATGCCTAATCAGGAGAACTATTCTTGGGGATAGGATCTTGGAGATGGCATACCCCTTTAAGTCCAGTTATCCAGCTGAATAAATACTAAACAACAGAGCTCACTATTTAGATGTGTTTTCTTGTGGCGTATAATGGACTCTCATGTTTGGTAGTCGTTCAGCAGGGCAACTATAAAATCAAATACCTCCATTTGGAAATGTAGTACATAGCTCTCCTGATCAACTATGTTCCTTACCTCATGAGTAGAGATGAGCGAACCGGTCGCGGTTCGGCTCGAGGTCGGTTCGCCGAACGGAGGTCCCGTTCGAGTTCAGTTCGTCGAACGTTCGACGAACCGAACTCGAACTGCATAGGAAACAATGGCAGGCAATAACAAACACAGAAAAACACCTAGAAAACACCCTCAAAGGTGTCCAAAAGGTGACAAACAACTCACAACACAACACAAACACATGGGAAAGTGACAAGGACAAATTCTCATGTGAAAACAAAACAGCATTACGAGGAAAAAGAGGACGAGACACAGATATAGGCATGGCATGCCCTTCTAAAATCATGTAAAACACCGCAAGGTGACTCCAAGCGGAGTCTCCCTTTTTTTCCAAAAATTGTGCCCCACACACACCCACCCATTCAGTGGCAGCACTTGTGCCCTAGTTGTACACTTCACAGCTAGATTTGCATCAAGCACATTCAAAAATACGCCATACTTAACCGTCCCCAGGATGACACCGGGGTAGGTAGCAAACTCTTTCCTGATCCCAGCTCTGTTCATCTTGGATCATTTTTAGAAAACACAGCAAGCAAGGGTTACTCCAAGCGGAGTCTCCCTTTTTTTCCAAAAATTGTGCCCCACACACACCCACCCATTCAGTGGCAGCACTTGTGCCCTAGTTGTACACTTCACAGCTAGATTTGCATCAAGCACATTCAAAAATATGCCATACTTAACCGTCCCCAGGATGACACCGGGGTAGGCAGCAAAGTCTTTCCTGATCCCAGCTCTGTTCATCTTGGCTTCTTTTAAAAACAATGTAAGCAAGGGTTACTCCAAGTGGAGTGTCCCTTATTCCAAAAATTGGGCCACACACACCCACCCCTTCAGTGGCAGCAGTTGTGCCCCAGTTGTACACTTCACAGCTAGATTTGCATCAAGCACATTCAAAAATACGCCATACTTAACCGTCCCCAGGATGACACCGGGGTAGGTAGCAAAGTCTTTCCTGATCCCAGCTCTGTTCATCTTGGCTTCTTTTAAAAACAATATAAGCAAGGGTTACTCCAAGCGGAGTCTCCCTTTTTTCCAAAAATTGGGCCCCACACACACCCACCCATTGAGTGGCAGCACTTGTGCCCTAGTTGTACACTTCACAGCTAAATTTGCATCAAGCAGATTCCAAATCCACAAACATTTACTCTCCCCAGGATGACACAGGGGTAGTAAATTCCTGGTGGATCCATGACTTGTTCATTTTGATGAACGTTAGTCTGTCCACATTGTCACTGGACAGACGCGTGCGCTTATCTGTCAGCACACACCCAGCAGCACTGAAGACACGTTCAGAGACAACGCTGGCAGCTGGACACGACAAAATCTCCAAGGCGTAACTGGAGAGCTCTGGCCATTTTTCTAGATTTGAAGCCCAAAATGAGCAAGGCTCCATTTGCAAAGTCATGGCATCGATGTTCATTTGGAGATACTCCTGTATCATCCTCTCCAGCCGTTGACTATGTGTCAGACTTGTTGTCTCTGGTGGCCTTGCAAAGGAGGGTCTAAAAAAATTATGAAAAGATTCCATAAAATTGCTGTTACCAGCACCAGATACAGTCCTACTGGTACGGGTAGACTGTTGAAGATGACGAGACCGTCCCATGTTTGTCAAGTTACAACTGGAAGATTCACTCCCTGCACCTGCACGGTTGTTTGGTGGAAAAGCCGAGCTAAGATCGAGTAACAGCTTCTGCTGATACTCCTGCATACGTGCGTCCCTTTCTATGGCTGGAATTATGTCACAAAATTTGGACTTGTACCAGGGATCTAATAGTGTGGCAATCCAGTAGTCATCATCACTTCTAATTTTGACATTACGAGGGTCATGTTGGAGGTAGTGCAACAAGAAGGCACTCATGTGTCTTGCGCAGCCATGCGGAACAAGTCCACGCTGTGTTTGTGGCATAGAGGTGCTACCCGTTCTTTCTTCCTCTGACATCTCCCCCCAACCTCTTTCAACTGAAATTTGACCAAGGTCTCCCTCATCCGCTGAGTCTTTCATGTCCATGGGCAGTTCGTCCTCCATTTCTTCATGTTCTCCTGCACCTTCCTCAACATTTCGCCTGCTACTATGCGCCCTTGTTGATCCCTGTCCCCCATGGTCCCATGCCTGCTGCGTTGGTGATGATGAACGTCTGGACCTTGGTGATGTTGTTGTCCCTTGCGCATATGAATCCTCCTGTAGTTCCTCCCCTTCCTGTTGTCCCACCCCCTGACTCCGAATAGTGTTTAGCGTGTGCTCCAGCATGTAAATGACTGGAATTATCATGCTGATAATGGCATTGTCAGCGCTAAACATATTCATCACCATGTCGAAACTGTGCAGAAGGGTGCATAGGTCCTTGATCTGAGACCACTCCATCAGGGTGATCTGCCCCACCTCTGCATCTCGTTGGCCCAGGCTATACGTCATGACGTATTGCACCAGGGCTCGGCGGTGCTGCCACAGTTGCTGTAACATGTGGAGAGTCGAATTCCAGCGTGTCGGCACATCGCATTTCAGGACCGGCAGGCCGAAAGACTTCTGGAGCGATGCAAGTCACTCAGCTGCGGCGCTTGAACGGCGTAAGTAAGCAGACAGTTTTCGTGCCCTGGTCAGAAGGCCATCTAGGCCGGGATAGTGTGTTAAAAATTGCTGGACAACAAGGTTCAACACGTGAGCCATACAAGGTACGTGTGTCACCTTGCCCAGGTGAAGGGCCACACCCAGGTTTGCAGCATTGTCACACATGACCTTACCAGGCTGCAGGCTGAGTGGAGACAACCATTTATTAAACTCGGACCGCAGAGCTGACCACAACTCCTCAGCTGTGTGACTCTTATTCTCAAGACATGTCAAGCTAAAGACCGCCTGATGACGTTGCGCTCTGCTGCCAGCATAGTAATGAGGGGTGCGTGATTCCTTCTGCTCAGTGAGAACGCTGGTGGCCTGACCAGGCAGGCTTGGGGCGGAGGTGGAGGACCAAGATGAGGTGGAGGAGGCAGAAGCAGTGGCGGAACTTGGACAGACAGAGGATTGACACACAAGTCGTGGGGATGGCAAGACTTGTGCAGCAGACCCTTCACCATCTATCACCATAGTTACCCAGTGCCCAGTCAGCGACATGTAACGTCCCTGTCCATGCTTACTGGTCCAAGTATCGGTGGTGAATTGCACCCGTTCACACACAGAGTTTCTCAAGGAAGCGGTGATGTTGTGTGCGACATGCTGGTGTAGCGCGGGCACACCTTTCTTAGAGAAGTAGTGACGACTAGGCATCTGGTACTGGGGCACAGCGACAGACATAAGGTCTCTAAAATCCTGTGTGTCCACTAGGCGGAAAGGCAGCATTTCGGTAGCCAAGAGCTTACAGAGGGATAGAGTCAACCTTTTAGCTTTGTCATGGGTCGCAGGAAATGGCCTTTTATTTGACGACATCTGAGGGACAGAGATCTGGCTGCTGTGTGTAGACGGTGTTGAGTAGGGTGTCCCTGGAAAAATGCAGGTTTATGAGGAAAGTGCAGGCGGAGACATGATGTTGCCTTCATCCAACGTTGGTGCTATCGATGTCTGAGAGAGCTGTACACACTCACTTGTTTCCCCTTCCAAACCAACTGACGACCTACCAAGCAAACTGCCTGTTGCGGTTACAGTGGTGGAAGTTGTGCGTGGAAAACCAGGTGTGACAGCTGTCCCCACAGTCTTAGAAGATGAAGAGCGCGCAGATGCACTGGAAGGGGCAGGCCATGGATGGTTCGCTCCGCTAGGCCGCATTGCAGCACAGTGAGCTTCCCACCGGGACCTATGATATTTACTCATGTGACGATTCATCAAAGAAGTTGTCAAACTGCTGAGGTTTTGACCTCTACTAACAGAATCATGACAAATTTTACACATCACATAATTTGGGCGATCTTTTTCTATGTCAAAAAAGGACCAGGCTAGGCAAGGCTTAGAGGGCATGCGACCTGCTGAGCCCCCCCGACTAGTGCTCAGAGGCAGAGTGTTGGCTGATGATGCAGTTGTAGACGTGCTACCAGTGCTCCGACTCTGTCCAGGAAGGCGCAAGGTAACTTCGTCGTCGGTTGCATCCTCCTCCACCGCCTCTGTTGACCTCCTCGAGTGCCTGACTGGGGGTTGACAGTAGGTGGGATCTAGAACTTCATCATCAATTGTTGTGTTTGCACTCCCCTCCCCCTCAGACCGAGCCTCTTCTTGCCCTGACCGAATATTTAAGTTGTCATCCCAATCTGGTATCTGCGTCTCATCGTCATCAGTATGTTCCTCATTGTCTATAACCACAGGTGTTACAGTTTGTGACAAAGGGTCAACATTATGCTTAGAAACTTGGTCCTCACGGCCTGAATCAGAGTCACAAAGGTTCTGGGCATCACTGCAGACCATTTCCTGGTCTGTACTCACTGTAGCTTGGGAGCAGATCTCTGATTCCAAGGCTATAGTGTGACTGAACAGCTCTGCAGACTCAGCCATCTCAGTTCCACCATACTGTGCAGGGCTGATGGAGACTTCAGAGCTGTGAGAAAGCAAGTTTGATTGGGATGACAACTCAGAGGACTGGTGTTTTTTGGATGCGGTACTTGAAGTGGCTGAGAGGGCACTTGTTGGACCACTTGAGATCCATTCAAGCATTTTCCTTTTTTGGCCATCATCTACCTTTGTTCCTGTTGTTCGTGTCCGTAAAAAAGGGAGCACATCGGATTGTCCACGGTAAGTAGTAGACATCTTACTTTTGCTGGTAGATGATCTATCTTCAGCAGATGATAATGGAGCTTTGCCACCTTCCCCACGGACAAACCCTTTTTTTCCTTTTCCACCACGCCTCTTCCCCTTTCCACCAGCATCTGTCATTTTGCCACTCATGTTGATTGCTGACAAGATTGTGCACTGAAAATGTGGTAGTAAAAATTGAGAGGTGGTGTAGATTGCAGCGGTGGTCTAGCTTTATTAACAGCAGAATAATAAAGAATAAATATCCCTGACAATGCAACTACGGCCCTAATACTGGCAGCATAAATTGCTAGTATAATGGCTTAGTAACGATGAGTTTGAGTGTGCAATGCAGGCAGAGGTGCTGCAAATATCTTTGCACTACTGGGACTATACAGAAGTCCAATAGCCACGTTTAGGATGCCACTAGGTTCACTCAGTGTTTGCTAGTATAATGGCTTAGTTATAATGAGTTTGAGTGTGCAATGCATGCAGACGTGCTGCAAATATCTGTGCACTAGTGGGACTATACAGAAGTCCAATAGCCACGTTTAGGATGCCACTAAGTTCACTCAGTGTTTGCTAGTATAATGGCTTAGCAACAAAGAGTTTGAGTGTGCAAAGGGCAGGAGGGTACAGTGCCAGGGTTGTGGGTCTCTGGGTAGAGGAAAGGAAGCCTGCCTTTCTATCCCTCCTAATGGGGAAATGCAGCGAGGAAATCCCTGACCTTAGCTACACAGACGCTGTCATCTTGTGTAGCTGTTAAACTCTGTTTTCAGGACCTGTCACCTATGGCTCTGACCCTGCCGGTACGAGCCCTTAAAAGGACTGATAGAAAGTGCTATCCCTAAGCTGTCCAGCGCTGTGTATGGAGCGTAATACAGCTGTATCGGCGATCGGAGCTGCGCCAGTGATGTCTGACACCAAGGACACAGAAGGCAGATAATGGCGTGCTGGAGGAAAATGTCCGGTTTTATAATGCAGGGACATGTGACATGGACATCCTATCACACATGCCGTTGCTTTTCTGGCTAAAAGTCCACTTAGATGTGTGTGTGTCTGGGATTGGCTGACATGCTGGCCCTCCCCACTACACGCGCGCGCTTAGGGAAGGAAGACAAGGAAAAAAAAAATGGCGATCGCCATTATCCATACAGCAGTGATCTGAATGCGCTGTTCCCGCACACTATACACTGAAATGTCATAATAGTGTGAGTGACAGAGTTACACTATTACAGCGGAAAGCCAGCTAGGAATTAGCTGTTTTTTTTGCTGCTAGAACCGTTCTCGAACGTATCTAGAACTATCGAGCTTTTGCAAAAAAGCTCGAGTTCTAGTTCGATCTAGAACAGCCCCCAAAATCACTCGAGCAGCGAACTGGAGAACCACGAACCACGAACCGCGCTCAACTCTACTCATGAGCAGGGCATTGCAGTAATAATAACAATTTATTCATTTATATAGCGCTAGTAATTCCATAGTGTTTTGCATACATTGGGAACACTGTCCCCATTGGGGCTCACAATCTAAATTCCCTATCTGTATGTCTTTGGAGTGTGGGAGGAAACCAGAGTACCCGGAGGAAACCCACGCAAACACGGGGAGAACATACAAACTCCTTGCAAATGGTGTCTTTGGTGGGAATTCAACCCAGGACCTCAGCGCTGCAAGACTGCAGTGCTAACCACTGAGCCACCATGCCGCCCATTCAGCTTACAGATGCATAACCAAAACTCACTGTGTCTGAACACAGGAAGCTGAGCTGACAGCCGCTCTGTGCATGCGGCAGAGTCTATTGTGAAGGAGAGGGCCGTGGGGGATCAACGCTGCACAGGTACCGTGGGGCACCGGGTAACACCGGTGGGGTTATAGGGGGTGACCTTGTAGGGCCTGGGGAGGAGTTTTCTGTCGCATGTGTCATGGCACATGCGACAGAAATCAGAGGAGTAGAGTGAATTCAGCCATCTTGGATTTCCGGGAGGGGGTCAAGGGGGGCACTTTGGCGACACCGGGGGACCGGAGGGGACCTGGGAGGAGATTTATCATGTTTGTTCATGCCAGATGGAAGATAAATAATTTTTTACCGACGCTGTCATTTACTGTAACGTGATCATCGGTACACGGTGTATACCAGTGATCACGTGAGCGGGGACCGGAAAAAACGGCCTAAATCATGATCTCCATGGTCTCAGCTACTCCCTGAAACCCCAGAGATTTTCTGACGCTGGGGGGTGTTATTCACTTATTTCTGCCTGCTGTTTATAAACGGAAGATCAGAATAAGGCTACATTCACACGACCGATCCGTTTTTTGCAGTTCGTTTTTTTTACGGGTGCATCCATGTGGCATCCGTTTCTGTTCCATATACGGTCCGTATGTCATCCGTGTGCCTTCCGTTTGTTTGCGTACAGCAAAAAAACTGAGGGAGGGAAAATACATAAATTTACCCAAGATCTGTGATGCCCTGGACCCCCAGGGATCACAGGTAACAACACACAACACCACACACACCCCCACCCCAGTGAGGCACCAGCAGCCAACAAGTCCTGACCGCCTCCCTCAGGTCTAGCAAGGCACACCAGGTGGGCGGAGCCAGGTGGATAGGCACGCCCTCCGAGGAGTCTGCTGGCCTGAGGCAGGGAAAGGACAAGTGAGTTGAGTGGGGAGAGGAGTAGTGAGAGGAGTAAAAGTGGCGAGCTGAGAGTCAGGGTCCTAGGACGGAGCCTAGGACCCCTTGGAACGGTCAGGCAGGCAGACGGTGGTGGCCGTCTGCAGGAGTCTGGTCAGGGACTGAACTGCGGAACCGTAGGGATCGAGAAGAGGGTGGTGACCCTTCGGACCCGAACCGGGAGCTAACTAGTCAACCGGAGAACAAGGCAGGGTACTCAGACCCCGTTCTAGCCCAGAAGCAACCGGGCTCAGACAAATCTGATTGCGGTCTGGACCTCAGGGGTTCATTCCAACCCAAAGTCCCGATAGACAGCAACAGCCCACCGATTCCGGATAAGAGCCAACGCCAAGGGCCAGAGATCCAAAGGGCCAGCGCCTGCGGGCAAAAGGGCTCCTCCGGTACCCAAAAGCCGGGGAGCGGACTACCGTTGCTGAAGCATAGGAGTCACTATAGCAAATTTAAAGGTGCAGGAGAAAGGCGACATCACCAACCTCACTGGGGACACACGCAGCTGGCTGCAGGCACCGATCTACACCGAACTTGGTTTACCATTGACTCTTTGTGGTTTAATCATGAGTACACCAGTGCCATCAGGCACTGCGCTGTAAGCGAGCCCCTGCGTCCTGCAACCCCCCACCCCTGCTACTTGGCCCCGGGACCAACAAACCCCCTACCCACGGAGGGGACAACACCTAGCTGCGACCCACCACTGATCCCGGACGAGCCCCCGCACCTTCACCGCAGCGGTGGTGCCCATCACCTCACCACGACCAGTGCGTGGCGTCACAAACTGTTACCGGTCACTGCGGTTCTGGCCGTGAAACCGGTCCACCCCAAACCAAACAACCAACCCCCCCCCCTTTCCAGAGCGACGTGGCCCCCGGTCCAGATGCGCTTGAGACACCGACAACCCGAGCCCGGATCCGAGCGGCTCGGCGGAGAGCAGCCGAGCCCCCAGGGCGGTACAGATCCATAGCTTCAACCTACATGTGACCGCCTCATGTTCACTCCTGTGCCATTTTCTACTGCTTTTCACAGCGCAGAGTGCTCTGGTGATTTTCTTGTGCTTGTACACTTCATATCAGTCTTTTCTGTCATTATAATGGCAGAAAGACACATAATGTCCCACTCTCCTGCATTTTGTAATTTTGCACCCTTTGGTGCCTTTCATGTGGCACTAAGGGGTGCTTAGCCTTGTATTTAGCCAAAAAAATGACGTGGGGCTCCCCCTAGTTTTGTAGCCAGCTAGGATAAAGCAGACGGCTGCAGCCTGCAGACCACAGCTGGCAACTTCACCTTGGCTGGTAATCCAAACCTGAGGGCACCCCACGCTGTTATTTTAAATTAAATAAATAATAATAAAAAAAAACACGTGGGGGTCCCCCCAAAATTTTATCACCAGGCAAGGTAAAGCAGACAGCTGGGGTCTGATATTCTCAGACTAGGGAGGTCCATGGTTATTGGACTCTCTGCAGCCTAAAAATTCAAAAAGTGTAAGAAAGCAGGTTGATACACCGCGCCACACCACAGAAGCCAAAAGTTGTTAAAAGTAAATCCCTTGTTCTTTATTTTCACAGGTCTACGCGTTTCAGGGACATATCCGTCCCCTTCCTCAGGACAATGTACAGAAAATACTATAACAAGAGGCAGGTTGTGAGCTCTCATATATACATCTGGAAAAAAAGAGCCACGTAATCATTCAGTGCGTCATGATACTCTGACTCATAGGTGCACGAGGTGGAGGATAAAGCTGTGAACATTGACAAAAGAAAAAAAGGGGAAAAAAAAGGGAGGAAAAAAAAGGGAGAAAAAAAGGAAGACAAAAAAAGGGAGAGAAGAAAAAAGAAAAAAGAAAAAAAGGGGACGAAAAAAGAAGAAAAAAGAAAAAGAAAATAAGAAGAAAGAGCTATAAACAGAGGAGAATGAAAGGAAGAAAGAGAGAAGAAAACGCAGTGAACAAATATTTATTAATATTAAAAGATGGAAGGATTTCGAGGTCTTCAAATGGATACTAAAACCATGAAAATATATATGAAAATATATATATGTAAAAAAAGAAAATGAAATATGTGTATATGTATAACTATTGTGAAAATATGAATAATAAAAATTTGAGAAAAAATAAAAATAAAAATAAAAATAAACCTGAACTGTAAGATTGTTAATTTAGCCCATAAGTAAAAAAGGGGAAAAAACTTGTATATATAAAAATGGAAGGAAATACCCCCAAATGTGGACAGATTCACAACATAGATACAGGGAACTAAACAATTAGGTGAAACTGAAGGGAGAATTATGCCAGCGATGGGAAAATAATCGAAAGCTAAGCAGAAACAGAAAAAGCCCGTAGGGAAGATAATTGCAGAGTGACAGCGTGGGAAAAAACTAAACACGCTTGCGCGAAAGGTGAATTGAGTTTAAGGAACAGTAAAAGGCGCCTGCGCAAGGGGTGACCCGAGGTTAATATCGTGAAACAATGTTTAAGTGCCTTGCAGTGCAGGGATAATACTATATCCAAGCTGCACAAGTGATAGCCGTATCAGCGGCTATGTGATCATATCAGGATAGTGCAGGGGAAAAAGATGAGTTGGATGTTCAGAGCAGGGAAAGAGAAAAGTGTGCCGACGTGTGAGGAAATATACTAAAACCGGGCAGTAAGAAAATTAACATTATCAGCAGCTGGATCGTGAATAGCAAAAAAAGGGGTGGAATCACTAGAAAGGTGAAAAGCTAGGCGTGGTAGTAAAAAAATATATATATATATATATAAAAAAATATATAGGCATATTTAAGCAAACCTTCAAAGGATAGGAAAAAAGAAATGGAAAAAATAAGAATAAAAAAATAATATAAAAATATAAAAATATAAATAAAAGGGGAATGAACAAATACATAGAAAAGGAGCTCCCAATGGAGCTAGATGTGGTTTTATAGCGTCCAGAACAATAAAGGACCCAAAAGGCCGAAAATGTTCAAAAGTGAGGCCCTGGGAGATAATTTAAAAATAAAAACATTTCTTACCAAATCTCTATAAAAAAAGGGGGGGGCTTGATGATACCTATTTAAAAGGTATAAAAATCTCAGGATAAAATAGAGTGAACTAACAAAATATATCATATTATGTATACCCCATTAAGGAATCTACCATATAGAGATGAATGTTCATAATTCCGAAAAAGAAATACAAGAAATTAAAGAAGAAAAAATAGTGAGAGGTATATCATGAACCATACAGAGAAATTGTGAATATATCTACAACATAAGTATATACATGAAGTAAATATATGGAACTGAAGTGATGCAACTATTAAATAATGATAAAATAAATCAATACAATTGAAGAATATTAAAAGACAAAAGCTATGAATAAATTCAATAAATATCATATAGGACCTCAAGGGATATATAAATATATGTATATAAAAAATATTTAGAAAATTTTATTAATTAAAAATTAAAAAATATAGAATAAAAGGATTATAATTACTTGTTAAAAAGATAAATCAGTTACTAAATTCAGTCCCATGGGTTTCAGAGTGCCCAGTTTATGTATCCAATATGATTCTTTTTTATTTAGACTATCCATTCTATTGGGACAATTCGGAGATATTTGCTCAATAGGAGTGATAGTAAAGGCCATAGTTTTATTATGGAATAGTGTACAATGCTTGGACAATCCATGTAGCATATAACCAATCTTAATGTTATGCCTATGCGCATTTAGTCGGTTATGCAGGGCTTGACAAGTCCTGCCTATATACTGTTTGCCACAATTGCAGTCTATAAGATAAATAACAAAATTAGACAAACAGTTTAAATGATTCTTGATGGTAAATTCCTCCGCTCCCTTCGAGGAGCTGAAGGAAGTTCGTTTATGACTGATAGTTCTACAACAAAGGCAATTCTTAGAGCCACATCGGTAAGATCCTGGGGGGGCAGCAGAAATGGAATTACTATGGTTCTTGAGAGGGGCAGGTTTAAGCCGACTGGGGGCTAAAACATTCTTAATGCTGGAGGCCTTCCTAAATGTAATACCTGGAAGGGGGGGAAGGATAGTTTTTAGAAAGGGGTCATTTAAGAGAACTCCCCAATGTTTAGAAAAAATCTTCCTAATAATATTATTATCACTGCTGTAGGTAGTCAGAAAATTCAAAGTGAAAGTGTTCTCAGTGTTGCAGGAGGTGGAAGCAGTGGAAATTTTGGGTAAAATCAGGTCTTTTTGTTGCAAGGTAGCAGTATCAAGGTAAGCTCTTTGTACAAGAGTTCTAGGGTATTCTTTATCTAAAAACCGTTTCCTAAGTATTTTAACCTGATCATTAAAATCATTAAAACGAGAGCAGTTCCTCCTAATGCGCTTATACTGGTTAATTGGAATGTTCCTCAGCCATTTGGTATAGTGTTCACTATTATACTGGATATATCCATTAGAATCTACCTGTTTGAAATACGTTTTGGTTAAAATGTTACTGTCACAATGAAAAATAGTGAGGTCCAAAAAAATTAATCTCAGATTTGTGGACAGTAGAGGTGAAGCTGAGCCCCCAGTCATTAGAATCCATGTGCCCCAAGAAAGAATCAATATCATTGTGTTTATTATCGCAGATTATGAACAGATCGTCAATAAAGCGTTTATAAAGAACAATGTTATTTTTAAAATTACTATTTTGGATATATAAGAATTCAAATATCCCCATGAAAAGGTTAGCATATGCGCATGCAGCTCTAGAGCCCATCGCTGTGCCAAGCTTCTGGTGGTACCTTTCGTCCCCTTTTTTTCTTTTTTCTTTTTTCTTCTCTCCCTTTTTTTGTCTTCCTTTTTTTCTCCCTTTTTTTTCCTCCCTTTTTTTCCCCTTTTTTTCTTTTGTCAATGTTCACAGCTTTATCCTCCACCTCGTGCACCTATGAGTCAGAGTATCATGACGCACTGAATGATTACGTGGCTCTTTTTTTCCAGATGTATATATGAGAGCTCACAACCTGCCTCTTGTTATAGTATTTTCTGTACATTGTCCTGAGGAAGGGGACGGATATGTCCCTGAAACGCGTAGACCTGTGAAAATAAAGAACAAGGGATTTACTTTTAACAACTTTTGGCTTCTGTGGTGTGGCGCGGTATATCAACCTGCTTTCTTACACTTTTTGAATTTTCTCATCACCGCGGGACCGCTGCCTCCCACACCATCACATCGTGATTTACATGCTTTGAAAGGGGTTGTGACTGGCACAACCGAACCAGGTGAGTTGACCTGCCAGTATTCACTTCCACGTGTATACCGGGTAAGACCCTATTTGCGCCTTATCTTTCCACAGTTATCTTATCTATTGGACCCTGGGATTGGACGTATACCTTTCTCCTTGTGGATCTAGGCAGCAGAGGGTCACCGTTTCTTTTACCCCAGATCATGGATTATTTTAATAATCGACTCTCATCCAGGGAGAGGTTAATTTTGCAAACTGTCGGATCATTGGAGGATAATGTTCCTGATACGGATATAACACCGCTGCTTTCATATACTGAAGAGGATACTTCGTCCATGAGGAAGCTTTTTCATCGTCTGGAAGATTCCCTCAAAGAAGAATTGCATTTCAGTTTGGATGCCAGATTTCTTTCCATCTATATGGATGAAAACCTATGCCCTAGAGGACTCAACATCCATCGGACTTCTCCTTACCCCCAGGATATCACATTTTCGGCTGAATGGGATGGACTTTTCTCCACATGCATGCGAGGTATGCTTAAATGTCTCCATAAGAAAAGGACTCATTTTGCAGATGTGTCCACTGAACTTATTAATAGCCTGTATGAGGACTTGGCTCGTTTTAGCATGCATCCTGAATACAGGAATCTTAATTCCGGCATTAGCACACGTCTTGCCCAACTTGAACATGACACAATCATTAGGAAATCGAAGAAACTGCAAAGGGACAGACATGACAAACTACACAAACCCATGACAAAAGTGTCCAATGAACCGCCGGTCTTTCCCACTAAAATTGACAGGCGCTTTAGTTCTACCTCCTATCGGAGTTTCGCTAATAGCAAATACCATATTAATAGAAGTAAACCATCTAAAAATCTTGCTCCCCTTGATACCAAAGAGATGAATCCCCCCCCTAGTGTAAGAACCAGGGATGTCATCAATCACATTCCTGATAAAATTGATCTATTAGCAGATGAGGTTTTTTCCCAGGCTAATTTGGATGCCGCTTCCAGGACTAGTAAAACTAGTCCTTGTCCTCCTCCTAATTCCTCTGGTGCTCCAGATTTTAATACTAATTCTAATGCTGATAATAGTGAAGTTACTCGACAGCAGCTGGCCTCCATTAGGCTGCAAATAGAAAATATTAAAAAGAAAAGAGCACGATTAGATACACCCATTGATATCACTGATAGTGTGGATAACTCTTTTCCCCAGAACAATGATATCATGGATCTAATGGAATTGTCCATTCATGATGACCCCCTCCCCGGTTGTTCCAATGATGGCATTTCTTCTGATTCCCTTCATATTGGAGAGATCATCACTTTAGATAACTTTAATAAATCCACACCTTTGGTTCCTTTTTTGCCCCCAGCCAAAACCTCCAACTTAATTACAAATTTTTTTGTGCCGAAATCAACTCCAAAAAAAAGAAAAAACCTCACAGAGGAGTTAGAGCAGGAGTTAAGCACAAGCAAAAAAGAAAAAACGAAAATGTAATGTTCTCGGCTCCCCCTAGCACATCCGGCACTAATAATATATATAATTTATCCAGTCACCAACTTTTAAAGGATGAAATCAGCCTGCTGAATAAAGGCTTATCTTTCTGTCCTTCAAAAAAATCTAATGAATTTGACGTTTTTTTGGACGTCCAACACTATATTCGTAAACTAACACTAAAGAGACACTTTCTAGTCAAAGGCAATGATGTCCAAGTTGCCCCGGAACCTAGTCCTTTTTTTCACACTTCATGCAAGGCCAAATCCAAATTCTACCCCCTTGAAAATAAAGGCCACCACATAAAAACGTTTAGTGATCTTGTGCTAACAGATCTCAAAACTGTTATGAGCACAAATAGGAACTTGAAGCATAATCTCACCAAAAATGAAAAATTAGCAATGGATAACCTTAAAAATAATCAGGCCATTGTTATTCGGGCAGCAGACAAAGGGGGTGGCATTGTCATCCAGAATAGGGGGGATTACTTAAAGGAAGCCTGGAGGATTCTCTCAGACCCCATATATTATGAAATAGTTAAAATGAGTAAATATGATGCAGCTATCCTTGCTTATCAGAGGCTCATACAAACTGCCGTGACACATAAAATCCTTAATGCTCAGGAGAAAAAATTTTTGCAAATAAAAAATCCCAACCTAGCGTTTTTTTATCACCTTCCAAAAATTCATAAAGATCTTATTAATCCACCTGGGAGACCGATCATTGCAGGTATCAACTCCCTTACTGCAAATCTGGCTGCATACCTAGACCAATTAATGCAACCATATGTGCGTGAATTGGATAGTTTTCTGAGAGATTCCTCTCACCTCATTACTTCACTATATGACATTAAATGGGAAGATTCCTTTCTTTTTCTTACCATTGACGTATCGGCTTTATATTCTAATATTGCGCACCATCTTGGTTTGTTTAGTTTGTCCCTCTTTTTGGAAAAAGATATTAGATTTCCACCCATTCAAAAAAAGTTTATTTTAGAGAGTATGGAATTCATTTTGAATAATAATTTTTTTACTTTTGAAGGTAATCTGTACCACCAGAAGCTTGGCACAGCGATGGGCTCTAGAGCTGCATGCGCATATGCTAACCTTTTCATGGGGATATTTGAATTCTTATATATCCAAAATAGTAATTTTAAAAATAACATTGTTCTTTATAAACGCTTTATTGACGATCTGTTCATAATCTGGGATAATAAACACAATGATATTGATTCTTTCTTGGGGCACATGGATTCTAATGACTGGGGGCTCAGCTTCACCTCTACTGTCCACAAATCTGAGATTAATTTTTTGGACCTCACTATTTTTCATTGTGACCGTAACATTTTAACCAAAACGTATTTCAAACAGGTAGATTCTAATGGATATATCCAGTATAATAGTGAACACTATACCAAATGGCTGAGGAACATTCCAATTAACCAGTATAAGCACATTAGGAGGAACTGCTCTCGTTTTAATGATTTTAATGATCAGGTTAAAATACTTAGGAAATGGTTTTTAGATAAAGAATACCCTAGAACTCTTGTACAAAGAGCTTACCTTGATACTGCTACCTTGCAACAAAAAGACCTGATTTTACCCAAAATTTCCACTGCTTCCACCTCCTGCAACACTGAGAACACTTTCACTTTGAATTTTCTGACTACCTACAGCAGTGATAATAATATTATTAGGAAGATTTTTTCTAAACATTGGGGAGTTCTCTTAAATGACCCCTTTCTAAAAACTATCCTTCCCCCCCCTTCCAGGTATTACATTTAGGAAGGCCTCCAGCATTAAGAATGTTTTAGCCCCCAGTCGGCTTAAACCTGCCCCTCTCAAGAACCATAGTAATTCCATTTCTGCTGCCCCCCCAGGATCTTACCGATGTGGCTCTAAGAATTGCCTTTGTTGTAGAACTATCAGTCATAAACGGACTTCCTTCAGCTCCTCGAAGGGAGCGGAGGAATTTACCATCAAGAATCATTTAAACTGTTTGTCTAATTTTGTTATTTATCTTATAGACTGCAATTGTGGCAAACAGTATATAGGCAGGACTTGTCAAGCCCTGCATAACCGACTAAATGCGCATAGGCATAACATTAAGATTGGTTATATGCTACATGGATTGTCCAAGCATTGTACACTATTCCATAATAAAACTATCGCCTTTACTATCACTCCTATTGAGCAAATATCTCCGAATTGTCCCAATAGAATGGATAGTCTAAATAAAAAAGAATCATATTGGATACATAAACTGGGCACTCTGAAACCCATGGGACTGAATTTAGTAACTGATTTATCTTTTTAACAAGTAATTATAATCCTTTTATTCTATATTTTTTAATTTTTAATTAATAAAATTTTCTAAATATTTTTTATATACATATATTTATATATCCCTTGAGGTCCTATATGATATTTATTGAATTTATTCATAGCTTTTGTCTTTTAATATTCTTCAATTGTATTGATTTATTTTATCATTATTTAATAGTTGCATCACTTCAGTTCCATATATTTACTTCATGTATATACTTATGTTGTAGATATATTCACAATTTCTCTGTATGGTTCATGATATACCTCTCACTATTTTTTCTTCTTTAATTTCTTGTATTTCTTTTTCGGAATTATGAACATTCATCTCTATATGGTAGATTCCTTAATGGGGTATACATAATATGATATATTTTGTTAGTTCACTCTATTTTATCCTGAGATTTTTATACCTTTTAAATAGGTATCATCAAGCCCCCCCCTTTTTTTATAGAGATTTGGTAAGAAATGTTTTTATTTTTATTTTTAAATTATCTCCCAGGGCCTCACTTTTGAACATTTTCGGCCTTTTGGGTCCTTTATTGTTCTGGACGCTATAAAACCACATCTAGCTCCATTGGGAGCTCCTTTTCTATGTATTTGTTCATTCCCCTTTTATTTATATTTTTATATTTTTATATTATTTTTTTATTCTTATTTTTTCCATTTCTTTTTTCCTATCCTTTGAAGGTTTGCTTAAATATGCCTATATATTTTTTTATATATATATATATATATATATATGTATATATATTTTTTTACTACCACGCCTAGCTTTTCACCTTTCTAGTGATTCCACCCCTTTTTTTGCTATTCACGATCCAGCTGCTGATAATGTTAATTTTCTTACTGCCCGGTTTTAGTATATTTCCTCACACGTCGGCACACTTTTCTCTTTCCCTGCTCTGAACATCCAACTCATCTTTTTCCCCTGCACTATCCTGATATGATCACATAGCCGCTGATACGGCTATCACTTGTGCAGCTTGGATATAGTATTATCCCTGCACTGCAAGGCACTTAAACATTGTTTCACGATATTAACCTCGGGTCACCCCTTGCGCAGGCGCCTTTTACTGTTCCTTAAACTCAATTCACCTTTCGCGCAAGCGTGTTTAGTTTTTTCCCACGCTGTCACCCTGCAATTATCTTCCCTACGGGCTTTTTCTGTTTCTGCTTAGCTTTCGATTATTTTCCCATCGCTGGCATAATTCTCCCTTCAGTTTCACCTAATTGTTTAGTTCCCTGTATCTATGTTGTGAATCTGTCCACATTTGGGGGTATTTCCTTCCATTTTTATATATACAAGTTTTTTCCCCTTTTTTACTTATGGGCTAAATTAACAATCTTACAGTTCAGGTTTATTTTTATTTTTATTTTTATTTTTTCTCAAATTTTTATTATTCATATTTTCACAATAGTTATACATATACACATATTTCATTTTCTTTTTTTACATATATATATTTTCATATATATTTTCATGGTTTTAGTATCCATTTGAAGACCTCGAAATCCTTCCATCTTTTAATATTAATAAATATTTGTTCACTGCGTTTTCTTCTCTCTTTCTTCCTTTCATTCTCCTCTGTTTATAGCTCTTTCTTCTTATTTTCTTTTTCTTTTTTCTTCTTTTTTCGTCCCCTTTTTTTCTTTTTTCTTTTTTCTTCTCTCCCTTTTTTTGTCTTCCTTTTTTTCTCCCTTTTTTTTCCTCCCTTTTTTTCCCCTTTTTTTCTTTTGTCAATGTTCACAGCTTTATCCTCCACCTCGTGCACCTATGAGTCAGAGTATCATGACGCACTGAATGATTACGTGGCTCTTTTTTTCCAGATGTATATATGAGAGCTCACAACCTGCCTCTTGTTATAGTATTTTCTGTACATTGTCCTGAGGAAGGGGACGGATATGTCCCTGAAACGCGTAGACCTGTGAAAATAAAGAACAAGGGATTTACTTTTAACAACTTTTGGCTTCTGTGGTGTGGCGCGGTATATCAACCTGCTTTCTTACACTTTTTGAATTTTCTCATCACCGCGGGACCGCTGCCTCCCACACCATCACATCGTGATTTACATGCTTTGAAAGGGGTTGTGACTGGCACAACCGAACCAGGTGAGTTGACCTGCCAGTATTCACTTCCACGTGTATACCGGGTAAGACCCTATTTGCGCCTTATCTTTCCACAGTTATCTTATCTATTGCAGCCTAAAAATAGCAGGCCGCAGCCACCCCAAAAGTGGCGCATCCATTAGATGCGCCAATCCTTGTGCTGCGCCCCAGCTCATCCCGTGCCCTGGTGCGGTGGCAAACATGGTAATATATGGGGTTAATACCAGATGTGTAATGTCACCTGGCATCAAGCCCTGGGGTTAGTGATGTCACGCGTCGATCAGATACCCTACATCACCAACCCAGTAAGTAATAAAAAAAAATAGACGACAAACACATTTTTATTTGAAAAAACAATCCCCCAACACATTCCATCTTTCACCAATTTATTAGAAAGAAAAACAAATCCAGGTCTGCTGTAATCCAAGGGGTTGCCATGACGATCCACACTGTCCCAGTCAATGAAGAGCAGGATGTTCCCCATTGCCTGGGAGAGCAATGCAGTGACCGGAGCTAACATCAATGGGTCAGCCCAGGTCACTGCAGGGGATGACGAGTGCTGCTGTCAGCGAGGTACATTACCTGCGCTGATCTCCTGCACTGCTGACAGCACCTGTCACTGACTTCAATGACCTTCACAGCCAAGTATCGCGAGTGGCCCGTGATGTCACCGCTAGTCACAGTCTCGGGTCGGAAGCGAGAGAAGGTGATGTGACAAGCGGCGGCCATGGAGGACAGTGACAGCACTGAGGTCGGGAGGGCGGGACTTCATCACCGCAGGTAAGCAGAGCGGGGCCATGTGTGCCGAGTGCGAGGTGGGCGGAGCCTAGCGGGGTAATGTGTGCAGAGTGCAAGGTGGGTGGAGCCTAGCAGGACCATGTGTGCAGAGTGCCAGGTGGGCGGAGCCTAGCGGGACAATGTGTGCAGAGTGCCATATGGGCGGAGCCTAGCGGGGCCATGCGTGCCGAGTGCCAGGTGGGCGGAGCCTAACGAGGCCATGTGTGCGGGCGGCGGAGTGCGAAGTGGGTGGAGCCTTGCAGGGCCTTGTGTGCTGGCTGCGGAGTGCGAAGTAGGTGGAGCCTAGCGGGGCCATGTGGTGCTGAGGACGTCAGTGTCGTGGACTGCATGGCTGGGGACAGGTGAGTGTGACTGTGTGCGTGTGTGTGTGTGTGTGTGTGTACATGTACATGCCGCGTGAAGGAGGGGGCGGAGCGAGCTGAGCGAGGAAGTGTCGGCTCCCTGCACACGTAACTAGGATAAATATCGGGTTACTAACCAAAGCGCTTTGCTTGGATACCCGATGTTTATCTTGGTTACCAGCTTACCGCAGGCTGCCAGTGATGGCTCCCTGCACACTTTAGCTGTAAAAAGCCCTGCTTTTGCTGCTAGAACCATTCTCGAACGGAACTCGAACTGTTGAGCTTTCAGCAAAATGCTCGAGTTCTAACTAGAACACCCCCCAAAATCACTCGAACCGCGAACTGGAGAACCGCGAACCGCGCTCAACTCTAGTTATTAGACCTTGATTCCAGCTTTGAGAGAAGTAGCCGGCACTCAGGATGTGGTTGAATAGTTTTGCTAGTACTGCATGAATGTCTGGGGAACTGTATTTGATGATCTCTGGCAGAATGCCGTCACTGCCCGCGGCCTTCTTACATTTTAGCAGTTTGATTCTGTCTTTTATTTCCAGCACACTGGTATGTCCAGAGGATTTTAAAAGTCCTTAATTGTCTCCTCCATGTCCCTCGGTTTAATCATTAGATGTTCCTGGTCTGGGGTTAGGTCTTCTCTCAAATTCAAATTCAAATATGCTTTATTGGCAGGACCAAAATATAATTAGTGTTGCCAAAGCAAGAGAAATACAGTAAAGGCTACTTTATACACTGCGATATCGGTCCCGATATCGCTAGTGTGGGTACCCGCCCCCATCTGTTGCGCGACACGGGCAAATCGCTGCCCGTGCCGCACAACATCGCCCAGACCCGTCACACATACTTACCTGCCCGGCGACGTCGCTGTGACCGGCGAACCGCCTCCTTTCTAAGGGGGCGGTCCGTGCGGCGTCACAGCGACGTCACTGAGCGGCCGCCCAATAGAAGCGGAGGGGCGGAGATGAGCGGGACGTAACATCCCGCCCACCTCCTTCCTTCCTCATAGCGGCCAGGAGGCAGGTAAGGAGAGCTTCCTTGTTCCTGCGGCGTCACACATAGCGATGTGTGCTGCCGCAGGAGCGACGAACTACATTGTTACTGCTGCAGTAACGATAATCGAGAATGGACCCCCATGTCACCGATGAGCGATTTTGCACGTTTTTGCAACGATGAAAAATCGCAGCAACATCGCTAATGCGGCCCGATGTGCGTCACAAATTCCGTGACCCCAACGACTCCGCATTAGCGATGTCGCAGTGTGTAAAGCCCCCTTAAGTGTGGTGGGAGGGTATCAGGATTATGGGGAGTTGTGGGCACAATTTGGGCTATGAAAGTCCATTTAGGGGCCTCAGCTTATGACATGTGGTGACTTATTAAGCGGCAATCTCCACCATTGATTCCTCTTCCCCCAGTAGGAAGCGGAGTTTCATGTCCTCGTCCATGGATGGAAAGTCTTGGGTATGGGTAGTAAATTTCTGGAAGTGGGAGGCCCTCACTGCTGAGTATTTGTCACAGTGCAGCAGGAAATGCGCCTCGTCCTCCAGAGCCCCCTGCTGGCAGTGCTGGCACAGTCTGTTCTCCCGCGGCTTGTATGTCTGTCGGTGTCGCTCTGTTTCCACCTCTAGGCTGTAGGCACTCAGTCTGTACAGGCTAGAGTGTAGTCCCTCTGCAGTGACCGGTAGATGGTGAGTTTCTGGGAGTTCTCTAATTCACTCTTCCAGTCCTCTATGTATTGCATCTTGCGGCTCTCTGAGATCTTTTATTTGAGCTTTTGTCAGGGTGTGTTGCTGACTTTGGCTGGACTGGCTGTCGGGGTTCCTGGCTTGCTCTGGACTCTGGCTCAGCAGGGCTTTATGATGGTAGGAGCTGGGGTTGCTGTTCTGTATGTGCGCCTGGTGTGATAGCGCCCTTTTGTGTATATTGAACCATAAGGTGAATCGGCCCAGCTCTGCTCGACAGGCTATGTTTGAGATGAACTTGGAGGAGATATTTACAGAACTCCATGTGGAAGACTTCGGTAGGGCTGGAATCCCATTTTGTGTGGTCTGGGTAGGTCACTGGGCCCCATACCTCGCTGCCATATAGCAGTGTATAATCACAGAAAAAATACTCCTAAATTTTTTTTCGTTAAACTTTTATTACATATCAATATGTTGAAACATAAAGTGAGGGGGGGGGGGTGTTCAGAAAAAGATAAAAACGTGTGATACACTATGGAACATATGTAATATTTATACCCCTGATGAACCTCCACCCAAGGAGGCGAAACGCGTTGGGTAATATTTCTTGGGGCTAACTTGTTTATGCTTTTTTTGACATAAAAAGAATACTGTATGTTTATTTTATCCCACTACAGTACTCTATAATTATATCTTCTTACACTGTCCTACCAATAATACATATAGTTCAAGTTTCTGTATTTGAGAGATATATGCCAAATCTATCTAAAAATTTACATTTTATATAAGTTTCTTTTTCAATGCATGGTTAATTATTGGATCTGGATGATAATAATTGTATATTAAAAATGTTTCTGCAATGAATGTTAAAAAATTGATGTATCATCATTTGTAAACTTGACTGGTGGAGCGATATAAGGCCTTTCCCACCATTTGCTGGGATATACCGCTGGCTGGTCCACTAGACTGTATTTTATATTGTACTTTAGACCCTTAGGGTATTTTATATTTTTCTGAACATCCCCCCCCTCACTTTATGTTTCAATATATTGATATTTAATAAAAGTTTAACGAAAAAATTTTTAGGAGTATTTTTTCTGTGATTATATTTTCGGGTTACTCCCCTTTGATCGTTTTTTCTGTGATTCATATAGCAGTATAGGGGTGATGACGCTGTCAAATATCTTGAGCCAGACTCTCACAGGTGGTTTGAGGTGGTACAGTTGTCTTCTGATGGCGTAGAAGGTTCTGCACGCTTTTCCTTTCAGGGCTTCTGCTGCTTGCTTGAGGCTCCCGTTATTGCTTAGCTCCAGACCGAGGTAAGTATAGCTGCTGGTTTTCTCCAGCATGGAGCCATTTAATGTGAAGGAGGGAGTGTTTATTTTATTCTGGTTCCTCATCTGAAACACCATGACTTTGGTCTTCTTTTGGTTGATGGGAAGCGCCCATGTGGTGCTGAATGTTTGCAGTACTGCCAGGCTATCTTGGAGGCCTTTTTCGGTTGGGGAGAGTAGCAGGTCGTCGTCTGCGTACAGCAGGAACTTCACCTCTCGGTCAAGCAGACTGAGGCCTGGAGTGGGGGAGGACTCTAGAGCTGTTGCTAGTCCATTTATATAGATGTTGAATAGAGTTGGGTTTAGGCTGCAGCCCTGTCTGACCCCACGGCCCTGTCGGAAGAAAGCCGTCCTCTTTCCGTTCATCTTCACGCTGCACCGGTTCTCAGTGTATGAGCTCTTGATCATGTCGTAGGTTCTGCCACCTATTCCGCTCTCCAGAAGTTTCAGGAACAGGCCTGGATGCCAAACTGAGTCAAATGCCTTTTTGAAGTCCACGAAACATGCAAATATTTTCCCCTGTATTTTTGCCGTGGACGTGGGTCTTGATGAGGCTTTGCAGGGTGTAAATGTGGTCCGTGGTGCGGTGGTTTGCCATGCACCCAGCTTGGCTTCTGCTGAGGATGTCCCCCTGGGTGAGGAAGGCGATAATCCTTTTATTAATGATGCTGTTAAACAGTTTTCCCAGAATGCTGTTGACACAGATCCCTCTGTAGTTTGCTGGGTCATAGCGGTCTCCATTCTTGTAGATGGGTGTTATGAGTAGAGTTGAGCGCGGTTCACGGTTCTCCAGTTTGCGGTTCGAGTGATATTGGGGGCTGTTCTAGATCGAAATAGAACTCGAGCTTTTTGCTAAAGTTCGATAGTTCTAGTTACGTTCCAGAACGGTTCTAGCAGCAAAAAGCAGGGCTTTTTACAGCTACAGTGTGCAGGAGCCATCGCTGGCAGCCTGCCAGAAGCTGGTAACCAAGATAAACATCGGGTATCCAAGCAAAGCGCTTTGGTTAGTAACCCGATATTTATCCTAGTTACGTGTGCAGGAAGCCCACACTTCCCCGCTCAGCTCACTCCGCCCCCCTCCTGCACGCGGCATGTACACATACATACACACACACACACACACACACTCACACTCACCTGTCCCCAGCCAAGCAGTCCACGACACTGACGTCCTCAGTGCCACATGACTCCGCTAGGCTCCACCCACTTCGCACTCCGCCGCCAGCACACATGGCCCCGCCCACCTGGCACTCTGCACACATGGTCCCGCTAGGCTCCGCCCACCTGCCACTCTGCACACATGGTCCCGCTAGGCTCCGCCCACCTGGAACTCTGCACACATTACCCCGCTAGGCTCCACCCACCTGTCACTTTGCACACATGGTCCCGCTAGGCTCCGCCCACCTGGCACTCTGCACACATTGCCCCGCTAGGCTCCGCCCACCTGGCACTCTGCACACATTACCTCGCTAGGCTCCGCCCACCTGTCACTCTGCACACATTGCCCCGCTAGGCTCCGCCCACCTGTCACTCTGCACACATTACCCCACTAGGCTCCGCCCACCTGTCACTCTGCACGCATTGTCCCGCTAGGCTCCGCCCACCTGTCACACTGCACACATTGTCCCGCTAGGCTCCGCCCACCTGTCACTCTGCACACATTACCCCGCTAGGCTCCGCCCACCTGGCACTCTGCACACATTGCCCCGCTAGGCTCCACCCACCTGGCATTCTGTACACATTACCCCGCTAGGCTCCGCCCACCTGGCACTCTGCACACATTACCCCGCTAGGCTCCGCCCACCTGGCACTCTGCACACATGGTCCCGCTAGGCTCCGCCCACCTGGCACTCTGCACACATCGTCCCGCTAGACTCCACCCACCTGACACTCTGCACACATTACCCTCGCTAGGCTCCGCCCACCTGTCACTCTACACACATGGTCCCGCTAGGCTCCGCCCACCTGGCACTCTGCACACATTGCCCCGCTAGGCTCCGCCCACCTGTCACTCTGCACACATTACCCCGCTAGGCTCCGCCCACCTGGCAATCTGCACACATTACCCCGCTAGGCTCCGCCCACCTGGCACTTACATGGTCCCACTAGGCTCCGCCCACCTGGCACTCTGCACACATGGTACCGTTAGGATCCGCCCACCTGGCACTCTGCACACATGGTCCCGCTAGGCCCCGCCCACCTGGCACTCTGCACACATGGCACTGCTAGGCTCCGCCCACCTGACACTCTGCACACATGGTCACGCTAGGCTCCGCTCACCTGGCACTCTGCACACATGGCGCTGCTAGGATCCGCCCACCTGGCACTCTGCACACATTGCCCTGCTAGGCTCCACCCACCTGTCACTCTGCACACATTACCCCGCTAGGCTCCGCCCACCTGGCACTCTGCACACATTACCCCGCTAGGCTCCGCCCACCTGGCACTCTGCACACATGGTACTGCTAGGCTCCGCCCACCTGGCACTCTGCACACATTACCCCGCTAGGCTTACCTGCGATGATGAAGTCCCGACCTCAGCGCTGTCACTGTCCTCCATTGCCGCCGCTTGTCACATCACCTTCTCTCGCTTCCGACCTGAGACTGACTAGTGGTGACGTCACGGGCCGCTCGCGATACTTGGCTGTGAAGATGATTGAAGTCAGTGTGCAGGAGATCAGCGCAGGTAATGTACCTCGCTGACAGCAGCACTTGTCATCCCCTACAATGACCTGGGCTGACCCATTGATGTTAGCTCAGGTCACTGCACTGCTCTCCCAGCCAATGGGGAACATCCTGCTCTTCATTGACTGTGACAGTGTGGATCGTCATGGGAACCCCTTGGATTACACCAGACCTGGATTTGTTTTTCTTTCTAATAAATTGTTTAAAGAGGGAATGTATTTGGGAGTGTTTTTTCAAATAAAAATGTGTTTGTCGTCTATTTTTTTTATTACTGACTGGGTTGGTAATGTCAGGTATCTGATAGACGCCTGACCTCACCAACCCCAGGTGCCAGGTGACATTACACATCTGGTATTAACCCCATATATTACCCCGTTTGCCACCGCACCAGGGCACGGGATAAGCTGGGGTGAAGCACCAGGATTGGCGCATCTAATGGATGCGCCACTTCTGGGGCGGCTGCGGCCTGCTATTTTTAGGCTGGGGAAAGTCCAATAACTATGGACCTCCCTAGTCTGAGAATATCAGACCCCAGCTGTCTGCTTTACCTTGGCTGGTGATCCAATTTTGGGGGGACCCCTACGTGTTTTTTTTATTTTAAATTAATTATTTAATTTAAAATAACAGCGTGGGGTGCCTCAGTTTTGGATTACCAGCCAAGGTGAAACTGCCAGCTGTGGTCTGCAGGCTGCAGCCGTCTGCTTTACCCTAGCTGGCTACAAAAATAGGGGGAACCCTACGTCATTTTTTTTTTCATTTTTTTGGCTAAATACAAAGCTAAGCACCCCTTAGTGCCACATGAAAGGCACTAAAGGGTGCAAAATTACAAAATGCAGGAGAGTGGGACATTATGTGTCTTTCTGCCATTATAATCTCAGAAAAGACTGATATGTGTACAAGCACAGGAAAATCACCAGAGCGCTCTACGCTGTGAAAAGCAGTAGAAAATGGCACTGGAGTGAACATGTGACCGCCTCATGTAGGTTGAAGCTATGGATCCTGGGTAAATTTATGTATTTTCCCTCCTTCAGTTTTTTTGCAGTACGCAAAAAAAACCAGAAGGAACACGGATGACAAACAGATGACATACAGACCGTCTACGGAACGGAAACCGATGCCACATGGATGCACCCGTGAAAAAAAACGGACTGTTTTTTGCAGACCGCAAAAATGGATCGGTCGTGTTAATGTAGCCTTATTCTGATCTGCCGTTTATAAACAGCAGGCAGAAATAAGTGAATAGCGCCCCCCAGCGTCAGAAAATCTCCGGGGTTCGGGCGTAGCTGAGACCCTGGAGATCCTGATTCAGGACGGTTTTTCCGGTCCCCGCTCACGTGATCACAGGTATACACCGTACACCTATGATCACGTTACAGTAAATGACAGCGCCGGTAAAATATTATTTATCTCCCATCTGGCATGAACAAACATGATAAATATCCTACCCGGTCCCCTCCGATCCCCCGGTGTCGCCAAAGTGCCCCCCCTGATGCCCTCCCAGAAATCCAAGATGGCCGCGCGCACAGCAGAGCGCCGGCCGCATTCACCCTACTCTTCTGATTTCTGTTGCATGTGCCATGACACATGCGACAGAAAACTCCTCCCCAGGCCCTGCCAGGTCACCCCCTATAACCCCACCGGTGTTCCCCGGTGTCCCACGGTACCTGTGCTGCGTTGATCCCCTGCGGCCCTCTTCTTCACAATAGACGCTGCCGCATGCACAGAGCGGCTGTCAGCTCAAGTTCCTGTGTTCAGACACAGTGAGTGGTGGTTATGCATCTGTAAACTAAATGGGTGGCACGGTGGCTCAGTGGTTAGCACTGCAGTCTTGCAGCGCTGAAGTCCTGGGTTCAATTCCCACTAAGGACACCATCTGCAAGGAGTTTGTATGTTCTCCCCGTGTTTGCGTGGGTTTCCTCCGGGTACTCTGGTTTCCTCCCACACTCCAAAGACATACAGATAGGGAATTTAGATTGTGAGCCCCTATGGGGACAGTGTTCCCAATGTATGCAAAGCACTATGGAATTAATAGCGCTATATAAATGAATAAATTGTTATTATTACTGAAATGCCCTGCTAATGAGGTAAGGAACATAGTTGATCAGGAGAGCTATATACTACATTTCCAAATGGAGGCATTTGATTTTATAGTTGCCCTGCTGAACGACTACCAAACATGAGTCCGTTATACGCCACAAGAAAACACATCTAAATAGCGAGCTCTGTTGTTTAGTATTCATTCAGCTGGATAACTGGACTTAAAGGGGTATTCCATCTCCAAGATCCTATCCCCAATATATAGTAGGTGGAATAGCAGTAATATCAGCAAATACCAATATTTGGAAATGTAGAATAGTTCTCCTGATTAGGCATGCCCTTACCTCATGAGCAGGGCATTGCAGCTTTGGTAGCAACCGTTACGACATGGACTCTGCTGCTGTGGACCCGGGGAGAGTGAGTGCAGATTCATTGCACCCACACTCCTCACATGGAGGGTCTGCACTCCTAGAAAATGGGGGATAAGTTCCCGTTTTTTCCTTACAATAAATTTGTGAAGAAGGGAATGTTTTGGGGAGTTTTCTTTCAAATAAATTTTTTTTGTCGATTTTTTTTGTTAGTAGTGACAGTTTGTGATGTCGGGTAACTGATAGACACCATGACATCACAAACTGCTGGGCTTGATGTCAGGTGACTTTACAACTAGTATCAACCCCATTTATTACCCCGTTTGCCACTGCACCAGGGCACGGGATGAGCTGTGGTGAAGCGCCAGGATTGGCGCATCTAGTGGATGCGCCACATCTGGGGTGCCTGTGGCCTGCTAGTTTTAGGCAGTGAAGGCCCAATAACTATGGACCTTCCCACCCTGAGAATACCAGACCACAGCTGTCCGCTTTACCTTGGCTGGTGATCCAATTTAAGGGGGACCCTACTTTTTTTTTGTAATTATTATTATTTATAAAATAATTATAATAAAAGAGCCTAGGGTGACCTCCACATTGGATCCCCAACCACGGTAAAGCTGCCAGCTGTGGTTTTCAGGCTACAGCCGTCTGCTTTACCCTAGCTAACAATCAAAAATGGGGGGACCCAACATCATTTTTTTTTTAACTATTTTTTAAATAAAAAAAATTAATGGGCTTCCCTGTAATTTGATTGCCAGCCAAGGTAACGCCAGGCAGATGGGGGTGGCAACCCATAGATGTCTGCTTTATCTGCACTGAGAATCAAAAATACCGCGGAGCGCTACGTCATTTTTTTTAAAGATTTATTTTTACAGCACTGTCATGTCAGGCAATCAAAATACAGGGAAGCCCTTTTGGTTTTTAGTTATTTAAATAAATAATTAAAAAAAATATATATGGGCTCCCGCTGCATTTTTTGTATTGCTAGCTAAGGGTAATCCAAGCAGCTACTGGATGCTAACCCCCACTGCTTGGTGTTACCTTCACTGGCAATGGAAAATCCAGGGAAGCATTTTTTATTTTTTTTGCCAAAAAACTACAAAAAAAATGACGTGGGCTTCGCCATATTTTTGTATGCTAGCCAGGTACAGCAGGCAGGTACGGGCTGCCCGTAACCCCCAGCTGCCTATTTGTACCCGGCTGGGAACTACAAATATAGGGAAAGCTCTTTGTTTAATTAATTCATGAATTTTATGAAAAAAACACCAAAAAAAAACACCACACAGAGAAAAAATACTTTAATAGAAATAAATACACAGACACATTAGAGACTCCATCTTTATTACCCCCTGTCACCCCTCCACGATCCTGCTCTTCTGTCTTCTTTCCCCTTCAACACATGCAGCTCTGTCTGCTCCATCAGACAGCACAGTTGCATGGGGGAAGACGCTGTGCTCCGTGCAGAAATCACTCTGTGAGAGTGACCACAGGCTCCCGGCTGTAAGCGGTGGCACGGGTTGCCATAGCAATGCTGCTCTGATCACGTGATTCCGGTGCCGCTGCGTGCTGGTAGCGGGACGTCCCCGTCACCGCTACCAAGCGCGTTGCTATGGCAACGGTGATCTCCGTGATTGACCGTCTGTGTCAGCCGGTCAGGAGCCGGCTTCTGCGGACGCTGATAACTACGGTAAACATCGGGTAACCAAGAAGCCCTTTCCTTGGTTACCCGATGTTTACCGTAGTTACCAGCGTCCGCCACTCTCACGCTGCCAGTGCCAGTCCCCTGCACACATAGCCAGACTACACATCGGGTAAAATTAACCCGATGTGTACTCTGTCTAGGAGTTCAGGGAGCCAGCGCTAAGCGGTCTGCGCTGGTAACCAAGGTAAATATCGGGTTGGTTACCCGATATTTACCTTAGTTACCATGCGCAGCATCGCTTCCACGCGTGCTGCTGGCTGGGGGCTGTGGTCACTGGTTGCTGGTGAGATCTGCCTGTGAGACAGCTCACCAGCAACCCGTGTAGCGACGCTCCAGAGATCCCTGCCAGGTCAGGTTGCTGGTGGGATTGCTGGAGCGTCGCTTAGTGTGACGGTACCTTAATGGAACGGGGAAACAGAGCGGGGAGTCGAGCTAGAGCATGTCGCCGGTACACGGCGATACATAAACGTGCACCGTGCAACGGAGAGATGCAATGACAGGTCCTACTTGACGCGTCGTAGTCATGTGACCAGTCTGTAGCCAATGAGATAACAGGCACGTGACTGGTCACATGGCTATTTTTCACGTCACGATAGGTCCTGCATCACTGCTGGCACTGCTGGTTACCGGGAGGATTCAACGATCATCGGATGGAATAGTGGCAGGAGACAGAGTGCAGGAGGGATCGCGGGGACCGGTAAGCGTTATGGCAATGTTTATTAACTGTATGTGTACATTTATAATGTGTTTTTATGTGTTTGTGATTGCCTCGTATTGTTTCCTATGTGGTTCGAGTTCGGTTCGTCGAACGTTCTCCGAACCGAACTCGAACGAGACCTCCGTTCGGCGAACCGAACTCGAGCCGAACCACGGCCGGTTCGCTCATCTCTAGTTATGAGACCTTGATTCCAGCTTTGAGGGAAGTAGCCGGCACTCAGGACATGGGTGAATAGTTTTGCCAGTGCTGCATGAATGTCTGGGGAACTGTATTTGATCATCTCTGGCAGGATGCCATCACTGCCCGCGGCCTTCTTACATTTTAGCAGTTTGATTCTGTCTTTTATTTCCAGCACACTGATTGGTATGTCCAGAGGATTTTGAAAGTCCTTGATTGTCTCCTCCATGTCCCTCAGTTTAGTCATTATATGCTCTTGTTCTGGGGTTAGGTCGTCTTCTTGGATATTCTTGTAGAGGCCCTTGAAGTAGCTGTGCCAGATGTTGCCATTTTGAATGTGGAGGGTGCTTTGCTTGGGATTTGTACCGATATGGCTCCATGTCTCCCAGAATGAGTTGTACTGGAGGGAATCTTCGAGCTGCTGCAGTTTGTGGGAGATGTGCTTTTGTTTTTTCTCCTTGAGGGTTCGCTTGTATTGCCTCTGTAGGGTGTCATGGACCACTCTTAGCTCCTTGTTGTTGGGGTCTCTGTGTTTTTAATTTGAGGCTACCCTTAGGGAGTTGCACAGTGCCTTGCATTCTTTGTCAAACCAGTTTTGGCCTTGTTTATTTGTAGGTCTCTTGGAGTTGGTCCTTCCGAGGTCTGCTAGCTCTGCCATGGTTTATAGGATGTTATTAAAGTCGTTTACTGCCAGGTTGACCTATTGCTGGTTTGATGTATAGGATTTTGTGTGAAAGTATTCAAGCAGCTCTTTATACTCTGTTCTGTTGGTCATGTTGGTGTATTCAATGGCTAACTGTTTGGACCACTTGAGGGATGGTGGCAAATTGTGGAGACAGCTCAAGTGGGGCTTTTGTGTGGGTGACTTGTCTGTGGCTCTCAAGTACAGCAGAGTCTGGTTGTGGTCTGACATGTGGGTGTCGGGGGTGACTATGAAGGCATTTATGTTTGCTGGGTCTATGTCTGTTATGGCATAATCCACTACACTGCTGCCCATGTGGGAGTTTAGTGTAAATCTCCCTAAGGAGTCACCCCTGGTGCGCCCGTTCAGTATATACAGCCCCAAGCTCCGGCACAGGTTCAGCAGTTTTCTGCCGCTTTTATTCACCACTCGGTCATAGCTGTTTCTTGTTGTCTGTACTGAGTCTCTGTAGAAGGGCTCATCTCCCAGGACGTATGTGTTTCCGTCAGGTGACATGCAGTCCTTCTCTGTACCTGTCCTGGCTTTCAGGTCTCCACAAATGAGCACCTTACCTTTGGACTGGAATTGGGCAGCCTCCCTCTGAAGTTCCTCGTAGATGTCCAACTTAAAGTATGGGGATTCTGATGGAGGGATGTAGGCTGCGCAGAGGTAGATGTCCTGCTGAGACGTGAGGATGGAGCTACCTATCCTCATCCAGATATGGCTTTCTCCTCTTTTTATTGCCTTGATATGTTCTTGGATCTCCTCCTTGTACCATATTAGTATGCCCCTTGAGCAGCGGCCGTGTTTGGTATTCTTTTTTTTCTGGGCGGAGACAGTAAATTCCTTGTATCCCATGGATGCGAGATTCCTCCGCTGCCCGGGCCCATGTCTCCAGGAGGATCTGGATGTCAATGTTCTTTAGCCTTTGTTTGAAGTCTGGGTCATTTGTCTTGGACCCAAAAGCTGAGGCATTCAATCCTTGAATGTTCCAGCTGCTGATAACTAAGGATGTCATATTTAGTTGATATACCTTATAATGAGGAAGGATAGATTTTTATAGGACATAACCGGATTTAGTGGTGGGTTTGGGTGGCATATTTTAGTAGTGTCCGAAGAGTTTGCTGCACAATGTGTTGAGCAATGTCCTTTTTTCTGCCATGTTGCTGCCCTCTGTTGCTTTGTATTGCCATTTTGGGGCATGTGATCTTGTGTATTTCTGCCACTCTGTGGGCTCTCTCCGAGGATCTCTGTGGGCTGCTGTGGCGCCTTGGACAAGCCAGGACATCACAGGTACTGCAACAACACACCCAACACCCCGGCTAGGCACACCGAAGTCAAACAAAAATCCTTGTTGCCTCCCTCCAGGGGCTGATGTCCACACCAGGGGGTGGGCCAGGCGGTTGGCCCCGCCCACCAAGGAGTTCACAGTCTTGGAGGCGGGAAAAAGGAAGGGAAGTCAGATCAGTTCTAGAGAGTGAAGTGGTAGTAGAGGAGACTGACCGTGTCCGGGTGCGTGGCCCGGGCACATACAGCAAGGTTGGCAGACGGTGGTGACCATCTGCAGGAGAGGCTAATTGAAGCGAACCGTAAGGACCGGGGACAGGCGGTGGCCCGCCGGTACCGGATCGGGGAGCGAAGAGAAGCCAGCACCATTCGGCAGGGCTTACGGACCCCAACCAGGCTAGGAGTCGCCGTAAAACCGGTCAAATCCGTTAGCGAAGGGAACCTCCGGGGTTTCCCAGCAGTCAAGACCCGATTGAAGGCAACAGCTCAAACCGTGAAGGGAAATACAGTCACCGCCAAGGCTACAGTTCCCAGGGCCAGAGCCTGCGGGCAAAAGGGGCTCCCTCAGCATCCATCCAAGCTGGGGAGCGGGTTACCGGTGGGAAGCCATTGGAACCGTGAACACAACACATGTGCATGGAAAGGCAGTCACCACCAACCTACCGGGAGAGCTACCGCAGCTGTCTGTGGGACCCTTCCATCCAGCCGTTTGTTTTACCGGAGACTTTGAATTCGTCATTGGCTGAGTGAGTACCACCGTGCCGTGCGGCACAGCGCTGCCCCCACGACCCTGCACCTCACCAGGCCCCGTACCCCGCCTGCCATCCCTCCCTCACCGGGTCCCGGGACAACCAACCCCCCTACCCACGGAGGGGAGAAACAACATCCAGGCTGCTCCCTGTCATCAGTCCCCGGGATCCCCGTCCAGAGCAGCGGTGGTGTCACAACCTCATCACAACCGTGGGTGGCGTCATGGACAATATCCCAAAACCAAACCACCCCCCTTTCACTCTAGGGCGAGGAGTGCCGCTCGAGTCCCCGGGATCCGGCCCACCGCTCGAGCCACCGACCGAGCGAGCAGCAGCAGCAGCCGGACCCGAGCAGTGGGTGAGCGCAGCGTCCCCTCCTCCGCCCGCGACAACTTGGCATCACGAACAGGATCTTACCGCTCTGCCATCTGGTAGAGGTGCGCCTTGTGACCGCCGGAGGTGTCTGGCCGAAAATTTTGAGAAGCCGCCATTTTGGGCGCGAAAAGTCCCCGCTCGAGCGTCTTCCCGAGTAGTGGAGGCGCGAAAGCCGAAACCCCGCCCCTGTAGAGGAGGAGCCGGAAAAAGACTAAGGGAGACGGATGGCGTCTGGCCGCATGTAAGCCGCGGCTATAAAGGCAGGGACGCCATGCAGCTCCTCCTGGAGGAGTGGGAGACCGACATGGCGGACGTGGTGGCTGCTATGCGGAGACGCGAGGTGGAGGAGGATTTGGAGGAGCGGGTAAGGGACCCATGACCCTGTATTCCCGAGTGATCGGCCATTGCGGCTGAGGGGCCCGGCCTGCACCCGCTCACCCTGCCGCCTCCCCCGCTACCCGAGTAGGTCGCTGCCGCTTCGCCACTAGGCCCGCTACCCATCCAACCGGAAGCGATACCCTGCCAATCCGCCCCGGCGGACTAACCGGCTGCAGACGCTTGGGGCCGTCCTGAACCACTCCTGTGGGAGCCGCCGAGACCGCAGCCCCTTAACGAAGATGTATCAGAAGCCCCGGCAAAGCTTGCACCAGGTGCTGTGCCCGAGCCCGGGACTGTAGCGTGGATGATGGCCAGAGTATTTGAATTCAACCAACACCAGCAGAATCAGATATACCTCATGATGGAGCAGTGGACCAATGAGGTGGAAATGCTGGTGGCAATTGCCCCGATGTATGAGGTGGGAGTAGACGTGACGGAGCCGACGGGTGACCCACGCCCCCATGTCCCACAAGAACCGGCCACTGCGGCTGGGGGGCCCGGCCCAGTCTCGGCCCTCGTATCATCTCTGCCATTACCCATGGGGCGCCTCAGTATTGACCGACCTGACCTGCTGCCCCGTGCTACCACCGTAGAACCTGATGTGCTGAGTGCCGGAAACCCGGAGACTGCGGCAGCTGGCGGCAACCCGCCTGGTGCAGGGACAGTTGATAATGACTCCAGCCCCGGCACCGAGCCCACCTCTGAGTTTGAGCGGGCGAATGAGGGTCTCCGCTATGAAGGAGAGCCAGTGGTTTTGTATAGCCCACGCACCGGTGGAAATGGATACTGGGCACCCCTCTCCCAACAGGCCTGTCACTGCATGTTCGAAATGTTAGTAGCAGAAGATGAGGTCATCTCAGCGGAAGAGTCAGAGTGATGGCAGCGGAGCCCCGCTGCAAGTTGTCCCCGTTGGGACCACCAGTTTAAAAGTTTTGAATGAAAAGTGTGAGGAAAATCCTGGGATATGAAGAGGAATTATGATTTCCAGTCATAATCGCTCTCATCACTCCATGGTAGCGTCCCCTCCCTTCTTGTTCTCAGATGTCCAATATCTAGGAAGGTGTCACATCCTAGCAACACATCCAATGGCCATCTCCTGTGATATGGAGATTAGATGATCTGGGAACAGTGGACACAAGATGACTCCCTGCCGTGACCCTGTAGCAGGGGCTGCTAACTAGAGATGAGCGAACCGGTCGCGGTTCGGCTCGAGGTCGGTTCGCCGAACGGACGTCCCGTTCGAGTTCGGCTCGTCGAACGTTCGACGAACCGAACTCGAACTGCATAGGAAACAATGGCAGGCAATCACAAACACATAAAAACACCTAGAAACCACCCTCAAAGGTGTCCAAAAGGTGACAAACAACTCACAACACAACACAAACACATGGGAAAGTGACAAGGACATATACTCATGCGAAAACAAAAGAGCTGGACAAGGAAAAAGAGGAGGACACACAGATATAGGCATGGCACGCCCTTCTAAAATCATGTAAAACACCGCAAGGTGACTCCAAGCGGAGTCTCCCTTTTTTTCCAAAAATTGGGCCCCACACACACCCACCCCTTCAGTGGCAGCAGTTGTGCCCCAGTTGTACAATTCACAGCTAGATTTGCATCAAGCACATTCAAAAATACGCTATTCTTAACCGTCCCCGGGATGACGGGATGTCTTTCCTGATCCCAGCTCTGTTCATCTTGGATCATTTTTAAAAAACACAGCAAGCAAGGGTTACTCCAAGCGGAGTCTCTCTTTTTTTCCAAAAATTGGGCCCCACACAGACACCTTATCAGTGGCAGCACTTGTGCCCTAGTTGCAAACAGGATGTTTTGATTTGCATCAAGCACATTCCAAATCCACAAGCATTTACTCTCCCCAGGATGACACAGGGGTAGTAAATTCCTTCTGGATCCATGACTTGTTCATTTTGATGAACGTCAGTCTGTCCACATTGTCACTGGACAAACGCGTGCGCTTATCTGTCAGCACACACCCAGCAGCACTGAAGACACATTCAGAGACAACGCTGGCAGCTGGACACGACAAAATCTCCAAGGCGTAACTGGAGAGCTCTGGCCATTTTTCTAGATTTGAAGCCCAAAAGGAGCAAGGCTCCATTTGCAAAGTCATGGCATCGATGTTCATTTGGAGATACTCCTGTATCATCCTCTCCAGCCGTTGACTATGTGTCAGACTTGTCTCTGGTGGCCTTGCAAAGGAGGGTCCAAAAAAATTATGAAAAGATTCCATAAAATTGCTGTTACCAGCACCAGATACAGTCCTACTGGTACGGGTAGACTGTTGAAGATGACGAGACCGTCCCATGTTTGTCAAGTTACAACTGAGAGAATCACTCCCTGCACCTGCACGGTTGTTTGGTGGAAAAGCCGAGCTAAGATCAAGTAACAGCTTCTGCTGATACTCCTGCATACGTGCGTCCCTTTCTATGGCTGGAATTATGTCACAAAATTTGGACTTGTACCGGGGATCTAATAGTGTGGCAATCCAGTAGTCATCATCACTTCTAATTTTGACAATACGAGGGTCATGTTGGAGGTAGTGCAACAAGAAGGCACTCATTTGTCTTGCGCAGCCATGCGGACCAAGTCCACGCTGTGTTTGTGGCATAGAGGTGCTACCCGTTCTTTCTTCCTCTGACAACTCCCCCCAACCTCTTTCAACAGAAATTTGACCAAGGTCTCCCTCCTCCACTGAGTCTTCCATGTCCATGGACAGTTCATCCTCCATTTCTTCATGTTCTCCTGCACCTTCCTCAACATTTAGCCGGCTACCATGCGCCCTTGTTGATCCCTGTCCCCCATGGTCCCATGCCTGCCGCGTTGGTGATGATGAACGTCTGGACCTTGGTGATGTTGTTGTGTCTTGCGCATATGAATCCTCCTGTAGTTCCTCCCCTTCCTGTTGTCCCACCCCCTGACTCCGAATAGTGTTTAGCGTGTGCTCCAGCATGTAAATGACTGGAATTGTCATGCTGATAATGGCATTGTCAGCGCTAAACATATTCGTCGCCATGTCGAAACTGTGCAGAAGGGTGCATAGGTCCTTGATCTGAGACCACTCCATCAGGGTGATCTTCCCCACCTCTGCATCTCGTTGGCCCAGGCTATACGTCATGACGTATTGCACCAGGGCTCGGCGGTGCTGCCACAGTGGCTGTAACATGTGGAGAGTTGAAGTCCAGCGTGTCGCCACATCGCATTTCAGGCGATGAACCGGCAGGCCAAAAGACTTCTGGAGCGATGCAAGTCGCTCAGCTGCGGCGCTTGAACGGCGGAAGTGAGCAGACAGTTTTCGTGCCCTGTTCAGAAGGCCATCTAGGCCGGGATAGTGTGTTAAAAATTGCTGGACGACAAGGTTCAACACGTGAGCCATACAAGGTACGTGTGTCACCTTGCCCAGGCGAAGGTCCGCACCCAGGTTTGCAGCATTGTCGCACACGGCCTTACCAGGCTGCAGGTTGAGTGGAGACAACCATTTATTAAACTCGGACCGCGGAGCTGACCACAACTCCTCAGCTGTGTGACTCTTATTCCCAAGACATGTCAAGTTTAAGACCGCATGATGCCGTTGCGCTCTGCTGCCAGCATAGTAATGAGGGTTGCGTGATTCCTTCTGCGCAGTGAGAACGCTGGTGGCCTGACCAGGCAGGCTTGGGGCAGAGGTGGAGGACCCAGATGAGGTGGAGGAGGCAGAAGCAGTGGCGAAACTTGGACAGACAGAGGATTGACACACAAGTCGTGGGGACGACAAGACTTGTGCAGCAGACCCTTCACCATCTATCACCATAGTTACCCAGTGACCAGTCAGCGACATGTAATGTCCCTGTCCATGCTTACTGGTCCAAGTATCAGTGGTGAAATGCACCCGTTGACACACAGAGTTTCTCAAAGAAGCGCGATGTTGTGTGCGACATGCTGGTGTAGCACGGGCACACCTTTCTTAGAGAAGTAGTGGTGACTAGGCATCTGGTACTGGGGCACAGCGACAGACATAAGGTCTCTAAAATCCTGTGTGTCCACTAGGCGGAAAGGCAGCATTTCGGTAGCCAAGAGCTTACAGAGGGATAGAGTCAACCTCTTAGCTTTGTCATGGGTCGCAGGAAGTGGCCATTTATTTGACCACATCTGAGGGACAGAGATCTGGCTGCTGTGTGTAGACGGTGTTGAGTAGGGTGTCCCTGGAAAAATGCAGGTTTGTGAGGAAAGTGCAGGCGGAGACATGATGTTGCCTTCATCCAACGTTGGTGCTATCGATGTCTGAGAGAGCTGTACACTCTCACTTGTTTCCCCTTCCAAACCAACTGACGACCTACCAAGCAAACTGCCTGTTGTGGTTACAGTGGTGGAAGTTGTGCGTGGAAAAACAGGTGTGACAGCTGTCCCCACAGTCCTAGAAGATGAAGAGCGCGCGGATGCACTGGAAGGGGCAGGCGGTGGATGGTTTGCTCCGCTAGGCCGCATTGCAGCACGGTGAGCTTCCCACCGGGACATATGATATTTATTCATGTGACGATTCATGGAAGAAGTTGTCAAACTGCTGAGGTTTTGACCTCTACTAAGAGAACCATGACAAATTTTACAGATCACATAATTTGGGCGATCTTTTGCTATGTCAAAAAAGGACCAGGCTAGGCAAGGCTTAGAGGGCATGCGACCTGTTGATCTACCCTGACTAGTGCTCAGAGGCAGAGTGGTGGCTGAGGATGCAGTTGTAGACGTGCTACCAGTACTCTGACTCTGTCCAGGAAGGCGCAAGGTAACTTCGTCATCAGTTGCATCCTCCTCCACCACCTCTGTTGACCTCCTCGAGTGCCTGACTGTGGGTTGACAGTAGGTGGGATCTAGAACTTCATCATCAATTGTTTTGTTTGCACTCCCCTCCCCCTCAGACCGAGCCTCTTCTTGCCCTGACCGAATATTTAAGTTGTCATCCCAATCGGGTATCTGCGTCTCATCTTCATCAGTATGTTCCTCATTGTCTATAACCACAGGTGTTACAGTTTGTGACAAAGGGTCAACATTATGCTTAGAAACTTGGTCCTCACGGCCTGAATCAGAGTCACAAAGGTTCTGGGCATCACTGCAGACCATTTCCTGTTCTGTACTCACTGTAGCTTGGGAGCAGACCTCTGATTCCCAGGCTATAGTGTGACTGAACAGCTCTGCAGACTCAGCCATCTCAGTTCCACCATACTGTGCAGGGCTGATGGAGACTTCAGAGCTGGGAGAAAGCAAGTTTGATTGGGATGACAACTCAGAGGACTGGTGTTTTTTGGATGCGGTACTTGAAGTGGCTGAGAGGGCACTTGTTGGACCACTTGAGATCCATTCAAGCATTTTCCTTTTTTGGCCATCATCTACCTTTGCTCCTGTTGTTCGTGTCCGTAAAAAAGGGAGCACATTGGATTGTTCACGGTAAGTAGTAGACATCTTACTTTAGCTGGTAGATGGTCTATCTTCAGCAGATGATAATGGAGCTTTGCCACCTTCCGCACGGACAAACCCTTTTTTTCCTTTTCCACCACGCCTCTTCCCCTTTCCACCAGCATCTGTCATTTTGCCACTCATGTTGATTGCGACAAGATTGTGCGCTGAAAATGTGGTAGTAAAAATTGAGAGGTGGTGTAGATTGCAGCGGTGGTCTAGCTTTATTAACAGCAGAATAATAAAGAATAAATATCCCTGACAATGCAACTACGGCCCTTAAACTGGCAGCATAAATTGCTAGTATAATGGCTTAGTAACTATCAGTTTGAGTGTGCAATGCAGGCAGACGTGCTGCAAATATCTGTGCACTACTGGGACTATACAGAAGTCCAACAGCCACGTTTAGGATGACACTAAGTTCACTCAGTGTTTGCTAGTATAATGGCTTAGTAACTATCAGTTTGAGTGTGCAATGCAGGCAGACGTGCTGCAAATATCTGTGCACTAGTGGGACTATACAGAAGTCCAACAGCCACGTTTAGGATGACACTAAGTTCACTCAGTGTTTTCTAGTATAATGGCTTAGTTATAATGAGTTGGAGTGTGCAATGCAGGCAGACGTGCTGCAAATATCTGTGCACTACTGGGACTATACAGAAGTCCAAAAGCCACGTTTAGGATGACACTAAGTTCACTTAGTGTTTGCTAGTATAATGGCTTAGTTATAATGAGTTGGAGTGTGCAATGCAGGCAGACGTGCTGCAAATATCTGTGCACTACTGGGACTATACAGAAGTCCAACAGCCACGTTTAGGATGACACTAAGTTCACTCAGTGTTTGCTAGTATAATGGCTTAGTTATAATGAGTTTGAGTGTGCAATGCAGGCAGACGTGCTGCAAATATCTGTGCACTACTGGGACTATACAGAAGTCCAACAGCCATGTTTAGGATGACACTAAGTTCACTCAGTGTTTGCTAGTATAATGGCTTAGTTATAATGAGTTGGAGTGTGCAATGCAGGCAGAGGTGCTGCAAATATCTGTGCACTACTGGGACTATACAGAAGTCGAACAGCCACGTTTAGGATGACACTAAGTTCACTCAGTGTTTGCTAGTATAATGGCTTAGTTATAATGAGTTTGAGTGTGCAATGCAGGCAGACGTGCTGCAAATATCTGTGCACTACTGGGACTATACAGAAGTCCAACAGCCATGTTTAGGATGACACTAAGTTCACTCAGTGTTTGCTAGTATAATGGCTTAGTTATAATGAGTTGGAGTGTGCAATGCAGGCAGACGTGCTGCAAATATCTGTGCACTAGTGGGACTATACAGAAGTCCAACAGCCACGTTTAGGATGACACTAAGTTCACTCAGTGTTTGCTAGTGTAATGGCTTAGTAACTATCAGTTTGAGTGTGCAATGCAGGCAGACGTACTGCAAATATCTGTGCACTAGTGGGACTATACAGAAGTCCAATAGCCACGTTTAGGATGCCACTAAGTTCACTCAGTGTTTGCTAGTATAATGGCTTAGTTATAATGAGTTTGAGTGTGCAATGCAGGCAGACGTGCTGCAAATATCTGTGCACTACTGGGACTATACAGAAGTCCAACAGCCACGTTTAGGATGACACTAAGTTCACTCAGTGTTTGCTAGTATAATGGCTTAGTAACTATCAGTTTGACTGTGTAATGCAGGCAGATGTGCTGCAAATATCTGTGCACTACTGGGACTATACAGAAGTCCAACCGCCACGTTTAGGATGCCACTAGGTACACTCAGTGTTTGCTAGTATAATGGCTTAGTAACTATCAGTTTGAGTGTGCAATGCAGGCAGACGTGCTGCAAATATCTGTGCACTACTGGGACTATACAGAAGTCCAATAGCCACGTTTAGGATGCCGCCACTATGTACACTCAGTGTTTGCTAGTATAATGGCTTAGTTATAATGAGTTGGAGTGTGCAGAGGACAGGAGGGTACAGTGCCAGGATTGTGGGGCTCTGGGTAGAGGAAAGGAAGCCTGCCTTTCTATTCCCTCCTAATGGGGAAATGCAGCGAGGAAATCCCTGACCTTAGCTACACAGACGCTGTCTCTGTTTTCAGGACCTGTCACCTATGGCTCTGACCCTGCCGGTACGAGCCCTTAAAAGGACTGATAGAAAGTGCTATCCCTAAGCTGTCCAGCGCTGTGTATGGAGCGCATACAGCAGTATCGGCGATAGGACAAAGGTCGGAGCTGCGCCAGTGATGTCTGACACCAAGGACGCAGAAGAGATAATGGCGTCCGGACGGGCAGATACTCGTTTTTATAATGCAGGGACATGTGACATGGACATCTTATCACACATGCCGTTGCTTCTCTGGCTATAAGTACACTTAGCTGTGTGTGTGTCTGGGATTGGCTGACATAATGGCCCTCCCCACTACACGCGCGCGCTTAGGGAAGAAGACAAGGAAAAAAAAAAAAAATGGCGATCGCCATTATACAAACAGCAGTGATCTGAAGGCGCTGTTCCCGCACACTATACACTGAAATTTCATAATAGTGTGAGTCACAGAGTGACTTACACTATTACAGCGGAAAGCCAGCTAGGAATTAGCTGTTTTTTTGCTGCTAGAACCGTTCTCGAACGTTTCTAGAACTATCGAGCTTTTGCAAAAAGCTCGAGTTCTAGTTCGATCTAGAACAGGCCCCAAAATCACTCGAGCCTAGAACTGGAGAACCTCGAACCGCGAACCGCGCTCAACTCTACTGCTAACTACTTAGCAAGCTTGGAAGTATCCAGACAGAACTACTCCAGTAAAATATGGTTAATATCTCGTGAGACATATTTCCGATAAATATGGCAACCATAAAAATGGTGTTTCCGCATGCGGACGATGCTGGCACACCTTTTTTATGGGAGTGGGACCTAGGGAAATACCCCAAGCGTGATATCGGCCGGTGGGGAACTGGCAGACAATCCATGAGTCCTCTCGTTTTGCAGCTAAATTCATAACGGTCACAATGAGAGCATTGGCGTCCACCTACGATGTTCTCAGGCAAAGTTATGATTAATATTCCCCTGGGAATATTATTCTAACTCAAGGCCGGGGGAGTGGCAGTGCTTCCCTGTGAGGTCACCAAGGTAGGAGGGGACAGGGATCTGACCAGGTTGATAACCCCAATTCGGCCATTTCCCAGTGTTCTTTCGCCGGGGGTTATGTGTAGGAAACATCTGTGGGAAAGATCCTAGAAACCTGGTCTACAGCGCCCCCCTGTGGCCAGACGCACAAGGTAACTGATTGAATTGTATACCTGTTTGTAATCCATATCTTGCTTGTAACTGTACTCTGACTTATGTATATTCTATTGAAACAAAAGCACTAAGAGTCTTTACATTTGCAATAAAAGGATACCCACACAAGCAAAATTAGAATATATTAAATATTTATTAAAGTGCTGAAGGGTATAACAGTGATTAAATACATATAGCAATAGAATAACCAGAGGGGAGCTGTGCTGGAGGGAAAGAGAACCCCACGTGTCCCAGAAACTAGAAAGGGAGTTAGTTCCCTAAATCTAGAAGTGATCATAAAGATTAACGGCAAGTGCCGATGGTGAGAGGCAGCTGCATCAATGATTTAAGCCTCACATGTAGTAATTAAACTACCGTGTGTAATATAATAAAGGCAGCGTTACTCACCAGAAGGGATCCCAATGAAACCGGGATAAAACACGTGGGGACCGGCGTCCCAACACGTGTTTCGCGTTGGTGTGCTTCGTCTGGGGATAGATAAGAGAGGTGCACATGTACAGACTTTATAAAGGCACCCGGAGTCAAAGAGCCGCCCACCCCATGCGCGTCACGGGGATACCCGGAAGCAGGAGAAAGTGCCCAGGATCGGCGTCCACAGCAGAGACCAGATGGAAGAAAGAACTTCCTCTGACGTCACCAGTTTTCCGGTCCTGCTGTTAAGGACGCCACCACGGCCATGTCCCGGCAACGGGTCCTCCCCTTGACGCGTCACCAAAACCCCACCCAGGTAAGGAAATCACTCCCGGCCCGCCGTCCATAGTAAGGGGGAGTTCCCCACAAGGGGAAATCCCCATTCCCCTCCATGATTGGCACAACATCGCCGATTCCGCGCACAGACCTGGAGAAGACCCAATGCTGAGAGGTCCTCATAGTGAGAAAAAGGGGGGGACGATCAATGTGGCAGCAGAGAGTGCCCAGAATTCAAAGACACATGCAGTAATTAGAAGAAACATACAGTGCAGTATTTTATCAAGCAAACACATATTTTACAGTTATAAATATAATTGAATTAATGTATAACATTATATAACCAATAAATATATAGTTGCCGCAAGTCTTCTATGAATTCATTACACTGGGCACCAATCCTTGGATAGAGAGATGTCTTCATATAGAAAATCAGGCTTCATCCATTATTGTTGTTACCCCAGTAATTCAAATAGGTGGGCTGGTAATGAGCGGAGAGGGGACGGGATGGGCGGGAAAAGGAGGGAAGGAGAAGGGGGGGTAGGGGGGCGAGGCTAGATGAGAAAAAGGGGGTGCCATATCACTATAAAGGACAAAATAAAAAACACACTGTTAAAAAAGAGGACCATAATAACTGTCACATTAACAAATCGCATGAACAATCCAAATCCAGGCATTATAAAAAATTTTTGGAGTAAAAATTATTGTAAGACAACCGTGCAGACACATACGTAAAAAATCGCATATATCTGCACGGTGGCACCACTCCATCATATCGAGTGGGAGGAAAAAATGGCCCCACAGGTGGACAAGAAGGCCAATGAGAAGCAGAGGAGGTTATCCAGCACCAAGAAAAAAGGTCTCCCAAATCCTGATACAACTCATAGAAACAGACTACAAAAAAGGTGCAAAGGTGAGACGCTCATTAAGGCCATAAGGCGACATGGTACCCAAGGTAAAGATCCAGCGACATTCCACCTGTGCAAGTCGCTTTTTGATATCTCCACCCCGTATACCAGGATGTACCTTGTCAATACCGCGGATCTTCAGAGATCTGGGGTCACAATTGTGGACCTCTCTGAAGTGCCGGGGTATTGTTTTCAAGGACTCTAGGTTGGTGATTTCCTTAGCTGCGAGGATGTCACGCACATGTTCTCTTATACGTATACGGAGTTCCCGGGAGGTCAATCCGATGTATATATAAATTACGCCGGATGTGCTGCAGGAGATATATTCTCGGATAGAGAACTCCCTTTTCCCATCTGCCGAAGAGAAATGGGTAGCCCGAACGATATTTTGACATCGCCGCAGCTACCACAGGGGTAACATCCAACACTTGGAGGACCACAGCCAAAAAGGGGAGGTGCCTTCGCCACATAGTGGCTATGTACCAACATATCTTTAAGGCTCCTGCCCCTCCTGGCCGTCATAAGAGGACGTACTGGGAGGTATCCCTCAAGTGAGGGTTCAGTTTGAAGGATACCCCAATGTTTATTCAGCACCCCTCTTATTTGGTCCCATTGACGGCAGTAGGTGGAGATAAATCTAGCAACTGGTCTAGATGCAATGTCATTGGGACTATTCTCAACCAGCAGTTGGTCACGTTGGGAGTATTTAGCTCTCTGGTATCCATGCTTAATGGATCTACGGCTATAGCCTCTGCTGGTGAACCTCTCCCTCATGTCTCTAGATTCACTTTCAAAAGTGTGATCCGTAGAGCAGAGTCTGCGTAAACGCAGAAACTGCCCTGTCGGAATTTACCGTAGACTGTGGATGTGCAGAGGTAGCATGAAGGAGAGAATTCACCGCAGTTGTTTTACGAAAGATATTCGTGGACACCATGCCGTCATGTTCGATTGAGATCCTGATATCCAGTAAATCAATGGCTCTTGGGCCAATATGATAGGTCAGGAAAATATTACGGTTGTTGGCATTGAGATGACGCACAAAGTCTTCGAATTCAGAACCGGTTCCCCCCCAGATGACAAGTATGTCATCTATATAGCGGAACCATGACTGCGCATGGGAGCTCGCCGGCACGCTATCCCCGAAAACCTCCCTCTCCCAAAAGCCGAGAAAGAGGTTTGCATAGGATGGCGCGCAGGCCGCCCCCATCGCAGTCCCCCGCCGCTGGAGGAAGAACCGGTCCCGAAAAACGAAGAAATTGTGCGTCAGCACAAACTCCAACAACTCCATAATAAGATTGGATAGTGACCTATCAATATTGCTGGCATCAAGAAAAAATCTCACAGCCTTTAGCCCATCTTGATGGCCAATACTGGAATAGAGGGCCTCCACATCCATTGTAGCCAGTGATGTATCCTCCTCCAGAACCAAACCTTCCAGCCACCGCAGGACGTCCGATGTATCTCTGACATAAGAGGGCAACGTCTCCACGAGTGGGTGCAAATAATGTTCGATACATTTGCATGTGACGTCGCAAAGCCCTCCCATGCCAGAGACTATAGGACGCCCTGGGGGTAAACTGGGCTTTTTATGGATCTTTGGGAGGAGGTAGAAAGTGGGGACAACTGGTGATTTGACAAGGAGACCCTCATAGACTTTCTTGGGGATAGTACCTGCCTCAAAGGCCCTCAGCAGTATCAGCTCTAAATCATGTACATAATTCCTCACTGGATTATAATGGAGAGGTTCATATGAATCACAGTCTTTAAGCTGCCTCCATGCCTCACGTTCGTATAATTCCACCGGCCAGATCACCACGTTGCCCCCTTTGTCTGCAGGTTTGATCACCACACCCTCTAGGGCCTGTATCTCTCTCAGCGCTGATTCTTGCTGTTTTGAGAGGTTATTAATACCGCCTCTCCGGGACAGTTCTTGAATATCCCTGTTGACCAAATCTCCAAAGATCTGAATCGGAGGGCAGAGTGACAAAGGGGGGGAACGTGGTTGATCTTGGCATGGTATGTCGGGGAAATTTACCTGGTGGGTGGTTCGTGGACTCCTCCTCCAACTCCTCAAGTGCCGCCAGGGCCTCTTGTTCCTTAGTTGACAGGCACTGTTCTCCTGAGGATTTCTTAGAATGTAATTTATGCAGCAAAAACTTCCGCAGGAACAAATGGAGGTCCTTAGTTACTGAAAAAACATTAAAATTAGACTGAGGAACAAAAGTCAGTCCTAGTTTAAGGACCTCCAGCTGTGTTGAAGTCAGCCGGTGCTTAGACAAATTAATTACCTTAAGGTTGGTGTCACCGCCCTTTCTCTGTATTGGAAGAGGAGTCCCGCGCCTCCCACCCGGGGCTGTTGAATTTTTATTCCGGGTTGTGGCAGCTCTGGTACTAGGTCTAATATTTTTGGCTCTATCTCCAATTTGTTCTTCATCCAGTGAGGAGACAGATGATGCCGAAACTGATACTGATGAAGCGTGATGTTTCTTTTTGCCTAGGGAAGTTCCACGCCAGCGAAAGACCTGACCATTTCTATAGTCCATCACATCTCGTTGACACTTCTTAGTCTTGGTGCTTAGAATCTCCCTCTCCCATTAGGAAAATTCTTTATCAAGTGTATCATTAAATTTTGGCAACTCATCGGGGGTTAGCTCCGAGGATAGCTGGGTTTGGGCGTCAGATATCTCTGTTTCCAACTCAAGAATGGACTTTTCATTCATCTCAATAAGAAGCTGCATAAAGGTATTGGAACAACCTGTAGCAGCTTCCTCCCACCTCCTTTTAAGAGATTCCTCTGATACCACAAATGAGGGGAATACTTTAACCCTCAATTCCCTCGGTACCAACCCCCTGCCACATTGATCGTCCCCCCCTTTTTCTCACTATGAGGAACTCGCAGCATTGGGTCTTCTCCAGGTCTGTGCGCGGAATCGGCGACGTTGTGACGTTGTGCCAATCATGGAGAGGAATGGGGATTTCCCCTTGTGGGGAACTCCCCCTTACTATGGACGGCGGGCCGGGAGTGATTTCCTTACATGGGTGGGGTTTTGGTGACGGGTCACGGGGAGGACCCGTTGCCGAGACATGGCTGTGGTGGCGTCCTTAACAGCAGGACCGGAAAACATTGGTGACGTCAGAGGAAGTTCTTTCTTCCATCCGGTCTCTGCTGTGGACGCCGATCCGGGGCACTTTCTCCTGCTTCCGGGTATCCCCGTGACGCGCATGGGGTGGGCGGCTCTTTGTCTCCGGGTGCCTTTATAAAGTCTGTACATGTGCACCTCTCTTATCTGTCCCCCGACGAAGCACACCAACGTGAAACACGTGTTGGGACGCCGGTCCCCACGTGTTTTATCCCGGTTTCATTGTGATCCCTTCTGGTGAGTAATGCTGCCTTTATTATATTACACACGGTAGTTTAATTACTACATGTGAGGCTTAAATCATTAATGCAGCTGCCTCTCACCATCGGCACTTGCCGTTAATCTTTATGATCACTTCTAGATTTGGGGAACTAACTCCCTTTCTAGTTTCTGGGACACGTGGGGTTCTCTTTCCCTCCAGCACAGCTCCCCTCTGGTTATTCTATTATTATATGTATTTAATCACTGTTATACCCTTCAGCACTTTAATAAATATTTAATATATTCTAATTTTGCTTGTGTGGGTATCCTTTTATTGCAAATGTAAAGACTCTTAGTGCTTTTGTTTCAATATGATGTATGAGTTGTTGCTCTTGTGATCATGCGATCTCCAATTGATCCTCTTGTGTGTTTTCTTATCTATATTCTGTAGATTCCCTATTGTATATATTGTAGTTTCTAGTGTGCTTTAGGCTGATTAAATTATATAATTAATCTTGGGCTGTTCTGTTATCTCGATCTTGAATCCCACGCCTGTGTGTTCGGCTAATAGTTACCGTAAGTCGGTTGGTGGCAGCGAGTTTGTGCCAAGGATTATTGTGGGGCAGCCGGGGAGATTGGAGAAGGTTTTTGTATATTCCGTCTGCTGGAGTCGGGGGAATATACACCTCACTCTCACAGGGAGCCCTTCAATCATCGGCACAGGAGAATAGCGGCCTCCTTGCTTATTTTCGGGCAATTCCATAATTGGCCTGACTATAAGAGGGGCGCTAGAGAGCACGTCACGTGCTCTGTCTGTCGGTCGGGAGGTATAAAGGAGGGGTGACGCCTACTTGTTACCCCCCGATCGTGACACTGGTAGACAGCACGGGGGATTTCTGAGTGACCCCCCCGGTGGTTCGTGACAAAAAGTAATCAACAGAAGATGTAACCTGATTAGCACTTTGATTAAACTGGTCGTTGCCGGCAACTAGTCCCCGTAGGGACTTCCTGCAACCGTTGCGCAAGGGACTTCTTACGGACAAGCCCGAGAACTGGCAGGGCAACCAAAAACTTAGTGGGATGTAAATAAAAATGTTTTGGCTTGAAACAGTTACCGCCTCCGGAGAGGCTGATTTGGGAGGATGTGCCTGGAGGAAAGGGATGGCCCAGGCCCGCCACTACCGTAACCGGTGGCGATCCTCTGGGGGTTTAGGGGTCCCTATGGACGCGGGTCCCCTGAAAGAGACCGTACCCGCTCGGGCAGCCTGGTGATGGACTGGGGCAAGGGGTGCTGCCCACTTCTTAGGGGCAGCATCAGGGCCAGGTTGTTTGGGTGGGAGAAGAGCGGAAGCCGTTACCGTTTGCAACGTTTAAGTACTGTACCTCCCGTTAAGGGAAGTTTTATACAAAATGCTTGTTTTAACTGTTTTTATGTTTTACCCCTTTTCTACAGTTAACCAAAAATAAAACTGGTGATGGACGGGCAGCCTATGGATGGTCTGCATTTTACTAAGGGGGAATGTGGTGCCCTGGAAAAGCCAGGACGTCACAGGTACTGCAACAACACACCCCACTCCCCGGCTAGGCACACCGAAGTCAAACAAAAATCCTTGTTGCCTCCCTCCAGGGGCTGATGTCCACACCAGGGGGTGGGCCAGGCGGTTGGCCACGCCCACTGAGGAGTTCACAGTCCTGGAGGTGGGAAAAAGGAAGGGAAGTCAGATCAGTTCTAGAGAGTGAAGTGGTAGTAGAGGGGACTGACCGTGTCCGGGTGCGTGGCCCGGGCACATACAGCAAGGTTGGCAGACGGTGGTGACCGTCTGCAGGAGAGGCTGATTGAAGCGAAGCGTAAGGACCGGGGACAGGCGGTGGCCCGCCGGTACCGGATCGGGGAGCGAAGAGAAGCCAGCACCATTTGGCAGGGCTTACAGACCCCAACCAGGCTAGGAGTCGCCGTAAAACCGGTCAAATCTGTTAGCGAAGGGAACATCCGGGGTTTCCCAGCAGTCAAGACCCGATTAAAGGCAACAGCTCAAACCGTAAAGGGAAATACAGTCACCGCCAAGGCTACAGTTCCCAGGGCCAGAGCCTGTGGGCAAAAGGGGCTCCCTCAGCATCCATCCAAGCTGGGGAGCGGGTTACCGGTGGGAAGCCATTAGAACCGTGAACACAACACAGGTGCAGGGAAAGGCAGTCACCACCAACCTACCGGGAGAGCTACCGCAGCCGTCTGTGGGACCCGTCCATCCAGCCGTTTGTTTTACCAGAGACTTTGCATTCATCATTGGCTGAGTGAGTACCACCGTGCCGTGCGGCATAGCGCTGCCCCCACGACCCTGCACCTTACCAGGCCCCGTACCCCGCCTGCCATCCCTCCCTCACCGGGCCCTGGGACAACCAACCCCCCTACCCACGGAGGGGAGAAACAACATCCAGGCTGCTCCCTGTCATCAGTCCCCGGGATCCCCGTCCAGAGCAGCGGTGGTGTCACAACCTCACCACAACCGTGGGTGGCGTCACGGACAATATCCCTAAACCAAACCACCCCCCTTTCACTCACGGGTGAGGACCGCCGCTCGAGTCCCCGGGATCTGGCCCACCGCTCGAGCCACCGACCGAGCGAGCAGCAGCAGCAGCCGGACCCGAGCAGTGGGTGAGCGCAGCGTCCCCTCCCCGCCCGCGACACTGCCATCTGTTTGGTGGGTGTCTTTCTTGTGGGTCTGTTTAGAACCATGTCCTTTAGCTCTTTTGCTAGATGGCTGACTCCTTGTTTATTGAGGTGTTTGTCGTCGTAGAGGTGATGGAGCGTTATTTCAGGGTGTCTTGCCAGCTGTATGTTTGGTGCTGAGGTAATACTGGTGGCCAGCTCTGAGTTGATTTGCTGGGTTATTTGTTGGTGTATATCTTTCCTTGGAAGCAGGGCAGACAGGATTATTTTGGTTCTGGGGAATTTTTGCTGGGCTGCTATTGCGAGTTTTGATAGGTCCTTTGTGACTGTCTCTTGGTAGATATCATTTGTGCTGGTGTGTAGTATGAGGTGTGTGGGCTCTGTGAAATATGGGTTACTGATGACCTCCTCTGCTTGTGGGATCGTTGAGCAGTGAATTTTTATAACCCGAGCCCTCGGAAACAGTCTCTGAGTGTCCAGGTATTTCCCGTTTGAGTCTATTATTAGGACTATATCAGGATCCAGTGTTTTATTTGGGCCATTTGTTTTCTGTGTGTTGGGTCTTTGGGTGTTGGTTTCCCTTGTTTGTTGTGATGATGCATTTTCATTGCTGGGGTTGATGGTAGGGGTTTCCTTCGTGTTGTTGGGTCCAGGGGTGTTGGACACCCTGATTTGCTGTGCTAGTGGGGCTGTATTGTTATTGCTGGGGTTATGTGTAGAGTCCTTCTGGCTGCGGTTGTCGCAGGTCTGTGATATATCTGGCACCAGGGTAGTTGGTGCAGGCATTTGTTTTGGGGGAGTGCTGCTTATACTTTGAGGTGCCCTCTCTAGTTTTTGTTGTAGGATTGAGGATTTTAGCTGGGTTATTTCTTCTTTGAGGTATGTATTTTCTTCCTGCAGCCCTTGAAGTGACCTTTGCAATTCCCACAGGTCTGTTTTCACCCTTGATATTTCCCCCCTCAGTTGGTCATTTGCATTTTTCTCACCTTGGCTTCTTTGAAATTCTTCTTTGAATTGAATAAACTCGCTTTCTAATTGGGACAAGCAGTCTCTGAGTATATCCCTAGGGGGTTGTGATGATTGGGATGTAGATGGGGCTGGGGGGTGGCTGGAGATTCTGTCTGCTATGGTCTGGTCACTTGTGAATATGCTTCCTTCCTTCATTAGGGTTTTCACTTGGTTTTTAATGTGCAGGAATTGTTGATGAAATTCCTCCATTTTTTGTTCCGTTCCTTGGACCATGATCGTTCCATTGCTATAAATATTTATGGAGAGATTAAAGGTCTCAGGGTCCTCCTCATCCTGTACTCTAATTTGTTTGCCCCTGCTAATGCCCCAGTTTTTGATGTTCTTGTAATGTTTGCTGAGAGTCTGGTCCCAGGCTTCATGGTGCCTTGAGTAGAATAACAGATTTGTTTTTTCCCCCTGTTCATTAAAGTCTATTAGTAGTGTCTCTGGGTTTTTCTTGATAGTGTCCAGTTTTATGGCTTTCCTAGCTTCCTTGGATCTGGTATTCTCAGGGAAGGTTATCACTAGTGATGAGCGAGTACTAAAAAGCTTGGGTGCTCGAAGCTCGGGCCGAGCCTCCCAAGATACTCGTGTACTCGGCCCGAGCAACGAGCCCAATGTTATCCTATGGGAGACCCGAGTATTTTTGTGAAATGACCACCGGCAGCATGTAGAAACCCTAAACATGGCACAAAAGTCTCCGAAGAGTGCTCAAATGACATGGCAACAGCATGGGGAAGACCCCTTGAAGCATTTATCACTCAAAAGTCACAGCTGTGAACAATTTAGTCCGCGTTTTACGCCATTTTTATGGACTCACCAGAAAACCTTCCAAAATGACACCAAAATGAATTTTCATGGCGGAAATGTTAAGGGCACATAACCAATAGTGAGATAGAGCTAATGTATGTTACTTTTTGAGATTACTACATGAAAGATTTTACGTAAAACATTGTGTGGCACTCCGATGTCCCTGAGAAGAGACGTACATAAAGGCCTCTGAGTCTAATGTGCCCATTTTGAGGAAGTGAGTCTTTGTAGTATTTTCCTTTGCCAGGGCAGTCCAAAATTGTGAGGTTCACCAATGCCCCTGCATACAGACGTGCATGATGGCCTGTAAACCTGAAGTGCCCATTTGAAGGAAGTGGGTCTATTGTAGTATAGCCCTTAGGCAGGGCAGCCAAAAATTGGGAGGCTCCACGTTGTCCCTGGATAGAGACGTGCATGAGGGCCTGTAAACCTGAAGTGCCCATTGGAAGGAAGTGGGTCTATTGTAGTATAGCCCTTAGGCAGGGCAGCCAAAAATTGGGAGGCTCCACGTTGTCCCTGGATAGAGACGTGCATGAGGGCCTGTAAACCTGAAGTGCCCATTGGAAGGAAGTGGGTCTATTGTAGTATAGCCCTTTGGCAGGGCAGCCAAAAATTGGTAGGCTCCACGTTGTCCCTGGATAGAGACGTGCATGAGGGCCTCAAAACATTGTTCCCATTGCAAAGGAGCGGGTCTCCTGTCGTTGTAATGTCCATTCTGCAAAGAATGGGCGAAAAAATTTACCACTGGGGGTATACCTGAAACAAAGGCCTAACTCTTGTAACGGTCATCATGGTGGCGCATGAGGAGAAGGAGGAGCAGTCCAGCGATTATCCAAAGTCCAGAAGTGTGTACCCATGGGTGACTGGAGGTACATGGCAAATTCCCGTTACAAACTTTAAATTCCGCTCTCATTTGCTGGTGGTGTGGTGAAGTCTGGCCCAATCCAACCCTTGTTCATCTTGATCAGAGTCAGCCTGTCAGCATTTTCAGTTGACAGGCGGGTGCGTTTATCTGTAATGATTCCACCTGCGGCACTAAAAACACGCTCTGACAAAACGCTAGCGGCAGGGCAGGCCAGGACTTCCAAGGCGTAGAGAGCCAATTCATGCCACGTGTCCACCTTGGATACCCAATAATTGTAAGGCACAGAGGAATGTCGGAGTACAGTTGTTCGATCTGCAAGGTACTCCTTGAGCATCTGGGCAAACTTAGGATTTCTTGTGGCACTACCCCGCACCTCAGGGGCTGTGGTACGTGAGGGGCTGAGAAAACTGTCCCACATCTTAAAGACTGTTCCCCTACCTCTGGCGGATTGGACTTGTGCCTCTCTCGGCTGTACGCCTTGGTTGTCCACTGATTCCTGACCTATGCCGCTAGCGTTTTGTGAGGGGAATGCTTTGCCTACTTCCGTGACTATGGCCTTCCGGAACTGCTGCATTTTGGTTGACCTCTCCGCCTCGGGAATAAGAGACATAAAGTTCTCCTTGTAGCGTGGGTCTAACAGTGTTACCAACCAGTAATGATTGTCGGCCAAGATGTTCTTAACGCGAGGGTCACGAGACAGGCAGCTTACCATAAAGTCAGCCATGTGCGCCAGACTCTTAACAGCCAGGACTTCAGTAGCCTGACCAACACGTTGACTGAACATGCTGTCCTCCTCCTCCTCCTCCTCCTCCTCATCTACCCTGTCCTCTGGCCAGCCACGCTGAACCGAGGATATGACTGGTGTGCATGTCATATCCTCAATTTGGCCGGAGATTTGCTCCATGTCTTCATCCTCCTCCTCGTCATAGTCCTCCACTGCACGTTGTGATGAGACGAGGCTGGGCTGTGTGTTATCACCCACACCCACTACTGTTTCTTGCTGCAACTCATCGCGCTCCGCCTGCAATGCATCATGTTTGGCTTTGAGCAGAGACCGTTTTAGAAGGCAGAGTAGCGGTATGGTGACGCTAATAATGGCGTCATCACCACTCACCATCTTGGTGGAGTCCTCAAAGTTTTGGAGGATGGTACATAGGTCGGACATCCATCTCCACTCCTCAGGTGTTATGTGTGGAGTTTGACCCATTTCCCGACGGTTTAGGTGATGCAGGTACTCAACAACTGCCCTCTTCTGCTCACATATCCTGACCAACATGTGCAGAGTTGAATTCCAACGCGTGGGGACATCACACACCAGTCTGTGAGCCGGAAGATGCAAACTGCGCTGAAAGCCGGCAAGGCCGGCTGAAGCAGTAGGTGACTTTCGAAAATGTGCAGACAGGCGGCGAACTTTTACCAGCAGATCAGACAGCTCTGGGTATGACTTTAGAAACCGCTGAACCACGAGGTTGAGCACATGGGCCACGCATGGAACATGTGTCAGCTGGCCTCGCCTCAAAGCCGCCACCAAGTTCCGGCCATTGTCACACACGACCTTTCCTGGCTTTAGGTTCAGAGGTGTGAGCCAGTGATCTGCCTGCTGTTTCAGAGCTGTCCACAGCTCTTCTGCATTGTGGGGTTTGTCACCTATGCAGATTAGCTTCAGCACAGCCTGTTGCCGCTTCGCCGAGGCAGTGCTGCAGTGCTTCCAGCTTGGGACTGGTGTGGAGGGTACAGTGGATGAGGATGCGCAGGAGGAGGAGGAGGCTGAAGAGCATGACATTCCGGAGCTGTAGAGTGTGGGTGAAACACTGACTGAGGTAGGGCCTGCAAACCTTGGTGTGGGAAGGACGTGTTCCATCCCTCGCTCAGACTAGGTCCCAGCTTCCACAATATTAACCCAGTGTGCCGTCAACGAGATGTAGCGGCCTTGCCCACAAGCACTTGTCCACGTGTCTGTGGTTAGGTGGACTTTGGGTGAAACAGCGTTGTTCAGGGCACGTGTGATGTTTTGTGACACGTGGTTATGCAACGCGGGGACGGCACACCGGGAGAAATAGTGGCGGCTGGGGACCGAGTAACGTGGGACAGCTGCCGCCATCAGGTCGCGGAATGCTTCTGTCTCCACCAGCCTAAAAGGCAACATTTCCAGCGCAAGCAGTCGCGAAATGTTAGCATTTAGAACTGTGGCATGTGGGGTGTTGGCAGTGTATTTGCGCCTGCGTTCAAAGGTTTGCTGAATGGATAACTGAACGCTGCGCTGGGACAAGGACGTGCTTGATGATGGTGTTATTTCTGCGTAGGCAACTGCAGGTGCAGGACCGGAGGAGGCTTGTTCGCAGGCAGCATGGACAGGGGATTGGCTCGCATGCACAACCAGCGAAGACGTAGCAGTGACATTAGCAAGCACTGCTCCTCGACTCTGTTGTACTTCCCACAAAGTCGGGTGCTTGGCTGACATGTGCCTGATCATGCTGGTGGTGGTCAGGCTGCTAGTTTTGGTACCCCTGCTGATGCTGGCACGGCAGGTGTTGCAAATGGCCTTTTTAGAATCATCTGGATCCAACTTAAAAAACTGCCAGACTCGGGAAGACCTAACATTTGTACAGGCACCTTGTGTCGTGTTGTTGTTCCGGGGAACGGTTGCCTGACTTCTGCCTGGAGCCACCACCCTGCTTCTTACTGCCTGTTGGGATGCTACGCCTCCCTCCCCCTGTGCACTGCTGTCCTCGCTCTGCATATCCTCCTGCCAGGTTGGGTCAGTTACTGGATCATCCACCACGTCGTCTTCCTCTTCCGCACCCTGCTCCTCCTCCTGACTTCCTGACAATTGTGTCTCATCATCGTCCACCCCTTGTTGAGACACGTTGCCAACTTCGTGAGAACGTGGCTGCTCAAATATTTGGCCATCTGTACATACGATCTCCTCATGACCCACTTCAACATGAGCTGGCGAGAGGCCAGAATGTGCGAATGGAAACGTGAACAGCTCTTCCGAGTGTCCAAGTGTGGGATCATTAATGTCCGAGGACGTGTACTCAGCCTTGTGGTAGGAAGGAGGATCAGGTTCAGAAATGTGCGGTGCAGTATCACGGCTACTGACACTTGACCGTGTGGAAGACAGAGTGTTTGTGGTGGTGCCAATCTGACTGGAAGCATTATCCGCTATCCAACTAACAACCTGTTGACACTGGTCTTGGTTCAAGAGCGGTGTACTGCTGCGGTCCCCAAGAATTTGGGACAGGACGTGCGAGCGACTAGATGTGGCCCTTTGTTGTGGCAAAATTAGAGCTTGCCCACGACCTCGGCCTCTGCCTGCACCACCATCACGTCCACTTCCTTGTTCCTTGCCAACGCCCTTGCGCATTTTGCAATGCTGTGCTGACGTGTATTCACTAGACTTGGGCGTTATATCAAAGTTTGTGCAAATCGTGCACCTGTACGCTGCCACCGACAGGCACACACGTGCGGTTTTTAAATGCAAGCACGGACGCACTAAGAACCTAACACAGGTTTTAGGAGAAAAAATTAATGACGAGAACTCTGACACTATCAGCTACTGCTGACTGACGTGTATTATACACTACACTTGTGCGTTATATAATAGTTTGGTAAAAACGCACACAAGTGCACCTGTACGCTGCCACCGACAGGCACACACGTGCGGTTTTTAAATGCAAGCACGGACGCACTAAGAACCTAACACAGGTTTTAGGAGAAAAAATTTATGACGAGAACTCTGACACTATCAGCCACTGCTGACTGACGTGTATTATACACTACACTTGTGCGTTATATAATAGTTTGGTAAAAACGCACACAAGTGCACCTGTACGCTGCCACCGACAGGCACACACGTGCGGTTTTTAAATGCAAGCACGGACGCACTAAGAACCTAACACAGGTTTTAGGAGAAAAAATTAATGACGAGAACTCTGACACTATCAGCTACTGCTGACTGACGTGTATTATACACTACACTTGTGCGTTATATAATAGTTTGGTAAAAACGCACACAAGTGCACCTGTACGCTGCCACCGACAGGCACACACGTGCGGTTTTTAAATGCAAGCACGGACGCACTAAGAACCTAACACAGGTTTTAGGAGAAAAAATTAATGACGAGAACTCTGACACTATCAGCCACTGCTGACTGACGTGTATTATACACTACACTTGTGCGTTATATAATAGTTTGGTAAAAACGCACACAAGTGCACCTGTACGCTGCCACCGACAGGCACACACGTGCGGTTTTTAAATGCAAGCACGGACGCACTAAGAACCTAACAGGTTTTTAGGAGCGACAATTGCTGAGAAGTCTGACACTATCAGGACTTTTTTAGACTGTGTACACCAGCCCCAGATATGATGAAGGCTGGTATACGGTCACCACTAGGAATGGCTATATACCCTGCCTGCCTGCCTGCCTGCCTGTATACTGCTACAATAGTCCTGACAAGGACTCTTTTGGTCACTAGCCTGTATTCCAACCTGGCTATACCCTGCCTGTATACAGCAACAATAGTCCTGAGAAGGACTCTGCTACTGTACTCCGACCTGGCTATACCCTGCCTGCCTGTATACAACTAGAATAGTCCTGAGAAGGACTTTTGGTCACACTGTTTGCAGCCCTGCTACGGAAATAGCTATAAAGGGCCGCAAACCTTTCCCTGAAGCAGCGACACTCTCCCTGCACTGACTGTCTGGATAGCTGTGAGCAGAGCACAGCGCGCCCGCCGGTATAAATGCTCGGTCACGCTGTCCAGGCCGGCCAATCACTGCAATTCCACAACTAACAGGGCTGTGGCATTGCAGTGGTCTGCCAGCCAATCCCTGCATGAGGGCTGGCTCTCAAAAGAGCGCCAACATGCAGAAATGAAGACCACGAGTACAGCACGAGTATCGCGAGATTACTCGGTCCCCGCCGAGTAGACCGAGTACAGTGATACTCGTGCGAGTACCGAGTAGTAACAAGCATGCTCGCTCATCACTAGTTATCACTAATGTGTCAGGCCCCCTGCTAGCTCCAGTTGCCTTCTCCAGGTCTCCTGCATTGACTACAATGCAATCCCCATGTTGTTTCATTTTAAAGGTCTTTCTTTTATATTTTCTAATGCGTAATATACGTAATATCAATTCTTATTTTAGCAGGGTATTGGCATGGAGCCCTTACCTTGGGGATGCGCTGTGCTGGTAGGGTTTGATGGTGATCTGTTTGCTGGGTTTCCACTAGGCAATCTTGTCCTGCTTTTCAATCTGTGTATTAATTTTTCTTGTGATTTTTCTTGTCATTGCTTAAAATCCTTAAAATGTTTGTCCGGTGTGCTTAGTATTCCGTCATATCTGTAGATTTCCGTATTATGTCCTACAATCTGCTCATTATAAGGTATAAACTCTGGTTGAATCAGGAGCTCATCTTACAGTGTCCTGCTCCTTCAGTGTCCAGTCTCCCTCTCCCTCTCCTTTTCCCTCTCCCTCCCCCTCCCCCTCCCCCCCCTCTCTCTCTCTCTCTCTCTCTCCCCTCTCTCTCTCCCCTCTCTCTCTCAAATTCAAATATGCTTTATTGGCAGGACCAAAATATAATTAGTGTTGCCAAAGCAAGAGAGATACAGTAAGTGTGGTGGGAGGGGATCAGGGTCATGGGGAGTTAGGGGCACAATTTGGGCTCTGAAAGTCCATTTAGGGGCCTTATGTTCCCCTCAGCTTATGACATGTGGTGACATATTAAGCGGCAATCTCCACCATTGATTCCTCTTCACCCAGTAGGAAGCGGAGTTTCATGTCCTCGTCCATGGATAGAAAGTCCGGGGTATGGGTGGTAAATTTCTGGAAGTGGGAGGCCCTCACTGCTGAGTATTTGTCACAGTGCAGCAGGAAGTGCGCCTCGTCCTCCAGAGCCCCCTGCTGGCAGTGCTGGCACAGTCTGTTCTCTCGCGGCTTGTATGTCTGTCGGTGCCGCCCTGTTTCCACCTCTAGGCTGTGGGCACTCAGTCTGTACAGGCACAGGGTCTGCCTGTCTTTGGGGTGGCGTAACCTTTCCAGATATGGGGCCAGAGTGTAGTCCCTCCGCAGTGACCGGTAGATGGTGAGTTTCTGGGAGTTCTCTAATTCACTCTTCCAGTCCTCTATGTATTGCATCTTGCAGCTCTCTGAGATCTTTTATTTGGGTTTTTGTCAGGGTGTGTTGCTGACTTTGGCTGTACTGGTTGCCAGGGTTCCTGGCTTGCTCTGGACTCTGGCTCAGCAGGGCTTTATATTGGTAGGAGCTGGGGTTGCTGTTCTGTATGTGCGCCTGGTGTGATAGCGCCCTCTTGTGTATTCTGGACAATAAGGGGAATCGGCCAAGCTCTGCCCGACAGGCTATGTTTGAGGTTCTGCGATGGACTTGGAGGAGATATTTACAGAATTCCATGTGGAAGACTTCGGTTGGGCTGGAATCCCACTTTGTGTGGTCTGGTTAGGTCACTGGGCCCCATACCTCGCTGCCATATAGCAGTATAGGGGTAATGATGCTGTCAAATATCTTGAGCCAGACTCTCACAGGTGGTTTGAGGTGGTACAGTTGTCTTCTGATGGCGTAGAAGGTTCTGCATGCTTTTCCTTTCAGGGGTTCTGCTGCTTGCTTGAGGCTCCCGTTATTGCTTAGCTCCAGACTGGGGTAGGTATAGCTGCTGTTTTTCTCCAGCGTGGAGCCATTTAATGTGAAGGAGGGAGAGTTTATTTTATTCTGGTTCCTCTTCTGAAACACCATGACTTTGGTCTTCTTTTGGTTGATGGGAAGCGCCCATGTGGTGCTGAATGTTTCCAGTACTGCCAGGCTATCTTGGAGGCCTTTCTCGGTTGGGGAGAGTAGCAGGAGGTCGTGTGTGTACAGCAGGAACTTCACCTCTCGGTCATGCAGACTGAGGCCTGGAATGGGGGAGGACTCCAGAGCTGTTGCTAGTCCATTTATATAGATGTTGAATAGAGTTGGGCTCAGGCTGCAGCCCTGTCTGACCCCACGGCCCTGTCGGAAGAAAGCCATCCTCTTCCCGTTCACCTTCACGCTGCACCAGTTCTCAGTGTATGAGGTCTTGATCACATCGTAGGTTCTGCCACCTATTCCGCTCTCCAGATGTTTCAGGAACAGGCCAGGATGCCAAACTGAGTCAAATGCCTTTTTGAAGTCCACGAAACATGCAAATATTTTCCCGTTCTTTGCCGTGGATGTGGGTCTTGATGAGGCTTTGCAGGGTGTAAATGTGGTCCGTGGTGCGGTGATTTGGCATGAACCCAGCTTGGCTTCTGCTGAGCATGTCACCCTGGGTGAGGAAGGCGATAATCCTTTTATTAATGATGCTGTTAAACAGTTTTCCCAGAATGCTGTTGACACAGATCCCTCTGTAGTTTGCTGGATCATATCGGTCTCCATTCTTGTAGATGGGCGTTATGAGACCTTGATTCCAGCTTTGAGGGAAGTAGCCGGCACTCAGGACATGGGTGAAAAGTTTTGCCAGTGCTGCATGAATGTCTGGGGAACTGTATTTGATCATCTTGGGCATGATGCCGTCGCTGCCTGCGGCCTTCTTACATTTTAGCAGTTTGATTCTGTCTTTTATTTCCAGCACACTGATTGGTATGTCCAGAGGATTTTGAAAGTCCTTGATTGTCTCCTCCATGTCCCTTAGTTTAGTCATTATATGCTCTTGTTCTGGGGTTAGGTCATCTTCTGGGAAATTTTTGTAGAGGCCCTTGAAGTAGCCGTGCCAGATGTTGCCATTTTGAATGTGGAGGGTGCTTTGCTTGGGATTTGTGCCGATATGGCTCCATGTCTCCCAGAATGAGTTGTCCTGGAGAGAGTCTTCGAGCTACTGCAGTTTGTGGGAGATGTGCTTTTGTTTTTTCTCCTTGAGGGTTCACTTGTATTTCCTCTGTAGGGTGTCATGGACCACTCTCAGCTCCTTGTTGTCCGGGTCTCTGTGTTTTTGATTTGAGGCTATCCTTAGGGAGTTGCGCAGTGCCTTGCATTCTTTGTCAAACCATTTTTGGCCTTGTTTATTTGTAGGTCTCTTGGAGTTGGTCCTTCTGAGGTCTGCTAGCTCTGCCATGGTATATAGGATGTTAGTAAAGTCGTTTACTGCCAGGTTGACCCCTTGCTGGTTTGATGTATAGGATTTTGTGTGAAAGTTTACAAGCAGCTCTTTAATCTCTGTTCTGTTGGTCATGTTGGTGTATTCAATGGCTAACTGTTTAGGCCACTTGAAGGATGGTGGCAAGTTGTGGAGACATCTCAAATGGGGCTTTTGTGTGGGTGACTTGTCCGTAGATCTCAAGGCCCCCTGCTAGCTCCAGTTGCCTTCTCCAGGTCTCCTGCATTGACTACAGTGCAATCCCCATGTTGTTTCATTTTAAAGGTCTTTCTTTTATATTTTCTAATGCGTAATATACGATCAATTCTTATTTTAGCAGTGTATTGGCATGGAGCCCTTACCTTGGGGATGCGCTGTGCTGGTGGGGTTTGATGGTGGTCTGTTTGCTGGGTTTCCACTAGGCAATCTTGTCCTGCTTTTCCTTCTTTGTATTAATTTTTCTTGTGATTTTTCTTGTCATTGCTTAAAATTCTTAAGATGTTTGTCCGTTGTGCTTAGTATTCCGCTTAGTATTCCGTCATATCTGTAGATTTCCGTATTATGTCCTCCAATCTGCTCATTATAAGGTATAAACTCTGGTTGAATCAGGAGCTCATCTTACAGTGTCCTGCTCCTTCAGTGCTCCTCTCTCTCTCTCTCTTCTCTTCTCTCTCTCCCCTCCCCCTCTCTCTCTCCCTCTCTCTCTCTCTCTCTGTCTCTCTCTCTCCCTGTCTCTCTCTCTCTCTCCTCCCCGTCTCTCTCTCTCTCTCTCCTCCCCTTCTCTCTCTCCTCCCCGTCTCTCTCTCTCCTCCCCGTCTCTCACTTCCTGTCTCTCTCTCCCCCCTCTCTCTCTCTCTCTTCTCTTCTCTCTCTCGCTCTCTCTTCTCTCTCTCTTCCCTCCCTCTCTCTCTTCTCTTCTCTCTCGCTCTCTCTTCTCTCTCTCCCCTCTTTCCCCCTTTCTCCCTTCCCTCCCCCCTCTCTCTCCCTCTCTCTCTCTCTTCTCTTCTCTCTCTCTCTCCCCTCCCCCCTCTCTCTCCCTCTCTCTCTCCCTCTCTCTCTCTCCTTCTCTCTCTCTCCCTCTCTCACCCTCTCTCCCCCTCTCTCTCCCTCTCTCTTCTCTCTCTCT